>NW_007729202.1:157310-250096 GCF_000696425.1 Galeopterus variegatus
GTGTGTCCCCTCCATTTTCTTGTTGTAAGAACTTCAAAAAAAAAAGTATGGTTGTTATATCTTCTTCCCCACCCCACCCCCAGTTTTTTTTGTGTGTGTGTGTTTGTGGGGGAATTATTTTGTTTGTTTTTTAGCTCCCTCCGATGAGTGAGAACATGTGGTATTTCTTTTTCTCTGACTTGCCTGACTTGTTTCACTTAATATTATTCTCTCAAGGTCCATCCATGTTGTTGCAAATTGCAGTATTTCATTCGTTTTTATAGCTGAGTAGTATTCCATTGTGTAGATATACCACATTTTCCATATCCACTCATCCGATGATGGACATTTGGGCTGATTCCAGCTCTTTTATCTACGAACCGATTAAGGGATTCAGGCTGCTTCTGGCTTCAACTCCTCTATTCAGAATCCTTTGTTTCCACCTAAATGTAGGGATGTGAGAGGGAGGGAGTGAGGGAGAGAGAGAGAGAGAGAGAGAGAGAGAGATGAGATAGGAGATAGACCCTATAAGAATTGGCAATAATTAGTGATATTAACCCAAACAGATTGAGGATGGGAAATGTGGAGGAATATATGAATATTTAGAAATTGAGAAATATTATGCTCTGCCATAATTACCTATATGCAAAATTAAATCGTAAACTCTTTTTAGAGTTCTTTTTTAAACTTAAACTCTTTGAGTTTAAGTTCTATGAGAATATCATAGCATGACAGCATGTTTGCACCTCACAGGAATTGACCAAAAGGCACAGAAATTGATGTTACAGGAAAGGGAAAGGACAACAACATGAGGAATGTCTTTGAATAGGCAAGAAGGAATGGGGTCAGAAAACAAGTGAAAATGTTGGCCCCAGAGTCCAAATCATTCCTTCATTGTAAGAGGAGATATGTAAGAGTATATGGATACAGAATATATGAACATGGAGTATAAGGGCACAAGCAAGTTCAATGGTGGAAGGATGAGAAAAATTGTCTTTTCATTGCTTCTATTTACTCAGTAAAATAAGAATGGCCATTCGCTAAAGATGGGAGAGAAGGAGACAGAGCATTGGTGGTTTAAGGAGAGGAGTTAAAGAAAGCAAAAAATCCTCAGATGCAAGAAATGCAAATCTCAAGTAGAATAAATAAATCAACATCTAGATGCACGGTAAGAATAACACCAAAAAAAATGACAAAACCAATTATCATTAGAGAAACATGAGAGAAAAGACAGATACCTACAAAAAATTATGGAAATTATGATTAGATTAGCAGTCAATTTCACACACACACACACACACACACACACACCCAAAAAAACTTAGTACAAAAAGTACAAACACTGAGAAAGATCTCTTTAAAAAATCTTGTTTGAAAATGAATATGAAATCCAACTTTTAAATGAATTACCAGTAGTTAAAATTCAAGTGCACACACACATCCACACGCACAGTTTTACAGATGGGTTCTCCCAAAGGTTCAGGAAACAGATGAATTTTATAACACATAAAGTGTACCAGAGAAAACAAAATAAAGGTAAATTCCCCAGGGTATCTTATGAGGCCATTATAATGCTGATAACCAAACCAGAAAATAATGTAAAATAGTAGACCAATTTCATTTATAAGCATAGACACAAAATCTATGGAAAAGAATTAAACAATCTACTTAAAATAATTTGTCAGGAGCAAGAAATCATAAAAGTAATTCAAAGATGTTTTAACATGAGAAAAATCTATTAATTTAAGTCACCATATTAAGAAGGAAAATTGTATTAGATTCTCAATATGTGCAGAAAATACTTTTGATAAACTTCAACAATCTTTCATGATGAGAACTCTGAGCCAAACAGAAATAAAAAGGTATCTCTAATACTATTTTTATTCAACATGATATTGAGGTCCTAGCCAGTAGATTGAGACAAAAATAGCAAATAAAATTTAGAAGTATTGAAAAAGAAGAAAAATTTTTATTATTTTCAAATTATATGATTATCTCTGTAGAAATTTAAAATTAGAAGTTTGGTATACAAACCCTTACTATTAACAAAAGAGTTCAGCAAATTTGCTTGATACATAACAACATTAAAAGATAACTTTTATTGCCAATATACTAGCAATAAACAAATAAAGCATGCAAATTTTTGAAATGACAATTTTTACAAAGGAAGAAAATAGCAAGATGAGAGGGCATATAAAATGGTTCCTTCACTTTGGAGAACCATTTGGCCCTTTCTTATAAAGTTAGACATCACCTTATGACTTAGCAATTCCACTCTAGATATTTACCTTAGAAAAAGAAAAATATATTGACAAAGAGAACTGCACAATTCTCTTAGGAGATTTGTTCACAATAGGCAAAAACTGAAAACAACCCAAATGTCTATGAATAGTAAAATGTTAAAATACAAAGTGTTATAGTCATATAATAGAATATTACACAACAATAAAATCAAATGAAATGCTGCTCATGGAACAACATGAAAGAACCCCCAAAACCTCATGTTGACTGAAAGAAGCCAGATACAAAAGAGTAGATACTGTATAATTCGATTTATATGAAGTCCACGAATGGGCAAAACTAATAATAGAAACCAAGGAAGTATTTATCTTGGTGGTAATTGAAAAATTGATAGAAAAGGGTCACACACAAAGGAAAACTTCCTGGGTAGTGGAAATTATCTAAATCTTCTTTGGGGTATATAAACATTTATTCAATTATCATAATTTCCCAGACTGAGCACTTAAGATCCATGCAGTTTATTTTATTTAAATAATATTTCAATATGACAACAGGGAAAGAAATCTATAAGTATCTAGGAATAAATTTTCTTAAATGTTCAAGATTGTTCAAAAATTTATCAAACTTTATTAACAAACATTCATGAAAGCATATATCATATTCATTAGAATATATACCATATTTGATTCCATAAAGATAATTATCCTCATTCAATAAATGTACATATTCTATGCAATTGCATTCAAATTCTCAACACCTGTATGTGTGTGAGTGTGTGCATGCGTGTATGGTGACCTTGATAGCTGGTTATAGAATTTGTGTAAAGGAATGTAACGCCCAGACTAGCCATGTTAACCTTGTAGATGAGCTCAATAAGAGGATGAGAAGAAAGGGGTGCAGGGTAGAAAGCTTTAACTTATCAGATGGCAAGAATTACTATATAAATATAATATTAAAAACAGTGTATAATGGAGCAAAAGTAAGAAATAGACCAACAGGATAGGAAAAAGTCTTCCTCAAGGTCTAATGAAAATGATTCTCTCCCTCCTGCTTAATCATACTGGCCTTCTGCAGGGAGTAATCCACTCTTCCACACAAATTTGGTTTTACACCTTTTATCCTTAAAAAGAACTCTTCTAACCTACTCATCCTTACCACTACCACCACATTTCTTCACCTTCATTGGCAGCAAAATTCTCCCCAAAAGAGTTGTCTGGAATGGCCGTCTCCAATTTCTCTCTTTTCTTTCTCTCTTAAGCTGGTTATAATCAATTCTTCATTCACACCACCCCACTAAAAAGGTCCACCAAGGTCAGCAATGACCTCCAAGTTGATTATTTCAGTGGAGAGTTATCTTCCTTCATTTACCTGCATTTTTAAAACGGTTAACCACTTCCTTCTTCTTAATAAACCTTCTTGGCTTCCAACTTGTTTTTCTCTACCTCACTCATCCTTCCTTCTCAGTCTCCTTTCTGAATTTCTGCTTTTCTGAGTTTCCCTGACCTCTAATTTTTAAATTTCCCTGGGGACAATTTTTTTTTTTCCTTTTTGTCTTTTTTACTGACCGGTAACGGGATAGCAACCCTCGGTGTCATGCCCGTACCGGGGACCAGCAACGGGATCGCAACCCTCAGTGTTGCACCCGCACCGTGCTCAGCCAGTGAGTGGGAACCGGTCTCCACATGGGATCCGAACCCTCAGCGGGAGCGCCACCACACTCCCAAGCGGTGCACTCTCCAGTGTGTCACTGGGCCGGCCCCCTGGGGACAATTTTTATTTAATTTTCTATGTATACTTAAACCATTAGTGATCATATCAAATCCTATAGCTTTAAATAACAACTAGATACATTCCCATTACTCTCAAGTTTAAATCTCCAGCCCAGACCTTTCTCTCAAACTTGACACATATATCTAACTGTCTCCTCAACAACTTCACTCGGGTGTCCAATAGATTTCTCAAACTCTGCATGTCAAAAACAAATAAACTCCTGACCTTCCCCAAAACTGCTGCACATGGAATTTCCCAATTCCAGTTGGAAACTCTATTCCTGCAATTGTTCAAGTAAAAATACATAAAGTCACCCTTGACACTTTTCTTTCTTTTATATCCCAGACCCATACCAGAAGCTCTACCTTGTCACCACCTGTGTTTCTAGGTCACTGCTTCGAGTGATGCACCTCCATTTCTTTCTGAGTTACTGGCTATAGCCTTCTAACAGGTTGTATTGGTCAAATAGTTTAACTTCTATAAGAAAACACAGTAAAAGTTTATGTTTATCACATGCAAAGTTCAAAGCAAATATGCCTTGTGTAGTGGTTCTCTGGGGACACTTTTCACCAAGCTGTGTTGTAGGAATCCAGACCCTATTTATCTGATGGCTCTACAATTACTAGGGCCTCAGGGACTCTATTGAAAGTGACACAATCCCTCGTGACCACATCGTGTTGACCAGGACTCAGCCATATGGTCAAGTTAGCTGAAAGGGATCCTGAGAAATGTAGAGGAACACATAGGAGAGCATGTCTGCCAAAGGTCGCCCTACTTCCAGCTGCACACTCTGCATCTATTCTCAACATGACAGCCAAAGTGATTTTCTTATAATGAAAATGAGATCATGTCACTCCTCTGCCTACAATCCTGGAGGACAGTCCTCTTTACTCAGACTGGACGACGAAGTTTCCAACTGTTGCCCACAAGGCCTTGCAAGATGGAAACCCTCATTCTCTCCTCTCATACCACCTTCTACTTCTCTTTTTCCTGGCTCCTGCTCTGCTTCAGCCATACTAGATTACTGCTGTTCCTCGGATATTCCAGGCATCCTCCCAGCTCAGGGCTTTGGTCTACCCAGGCCTTCAACCTGGGCAGCTTCTCCCCAGAAACCTGTATGTATAGCTCATCTCTTTCCAGTTTGCTCATATATCCCCATGTTATTGAGGCCAGCTCTGAACACCGTATCTACTACTGGTACAATGCCTGGAACTGCCAACTCCTCTCCCTTCTTTGGCATTCCCAACCCCTATTCACCTCTCCAGCTGGCACTCTCAAATAACATCATCTTTCCCTTTGGTTTATCTCTTTGTTCGTTTTCTTTATTACTCTACCAGACAGTAAGCACTAAGACAGGGATTCTTTATTTTTGGTTTACTGATAACACCCGCAATGGTGACTGGATTATAATAGAAGCTCATATAGTATTTTTTAAAAAAATGAATCAATTCTCACTACCACCTTACTTCATTCATTATCATTATTCAATTAGTATCACTCCATCTTACATGTAAAAAAACTGAGGCATAGAGAGATTTAACAATGTGCCAAGGTTTACTTGTTAGCAAACATCTTGGAAGTTGTAGAGCTGCACATCAAACTCTGGCAATCTGGCTCCAGGGTCCACGTGCACAACAACTAAACTAATCTGCTTCTTTATTTGATATCCTTTGTGCTGTTAAAATCCACACTGCAACCTTATGAGTTAGCTAATCCTCGTAGATATCTTCATCTGACAGATGAGGAAACTGAGACACACAGTTTAGACTAATTTGCCTAATGCCACACAGTGAGAGATGAAGCCACATTTGACTGAGATTTTTTTTCCTAGGACTATTACTCCTAACTACTATGAACATCTCCTTTCTAAGAATGCTATCGCATGAAATCATATCTAAAAATCATAAATCTCTTCTTCATTGTTGTAAAAAAGAATCACACAGTTTCCTTCAGGGCTGATTTTTTAAAATGCTGCAAGTATTATTTTACCAAGTGAATGCCAACCACATCAAATTGTACTGCCCACCCCCAACCATTTAATTACTCACTCTTCGTAAAGCCAGGACTGCTGACCTGAATCCTGTGGTCTTTTCTCTCCATGTGGTAAGCTCTTAATCAACTGGTGCTCAATTCAGTCTAATTAAATGTCCTTACTGACTTGAACCATTTCCTAGCTGAAGTCACCCAAATACCACCAAGGATTGCCATTTCATTAGGTCCACACAGATTTCAGGCCAGATTTTAATCACCCTAGTTTTTATGTGTGTGGTCCTTACAGTAAAGTCATTTAGTAACTGATAGCATGGGAATAAAACTAATAGTGAATAAAACTAATAGTGCCTGATATGGGTTAGCCTTTTATTCAGGTGGTATAACTAGACACCCTACGTGGACTCAAATGGACTCAAATGTTACATTTCTCTTACTCCAAACCATCTGCTATCATTACCCTCTATGTCTGAAACTCCCCAAGGAGGAGAGCTCATTCTTGGTTAGTGCCTACAGTGTGTCCTACTCTAGGCCACATAGGTTATCTATATTTGTTGAGAAGATAGATAAGAAAATGTAGATAAGCTAATAAGGTAACTTTCTAGGGTGACTGGCCTCTGTGCAGTGGTTGGTGTCCAGGATGTTTGCATCTTGTGGCTCCACCTCTCAACAAAAGGCCTCCCTCCCGCAGGCTGCTCACAGGGAAGAAAGACTGAGGAATTGTGCATCTGCTTTTCACTGCTTTAGGCTGGAAGTGATCTGTGTCACTTCTGCTCACAGCCCATTGTCCAAAATTATTTACATGGCCTGATCAAACTCTAAAAGGGCTTAAGAAGTGTGGTCTATGTGACTAGAAGGATATGGTAAACTCTAAAAACACCACCACATCCACATTCCTTTTCTACAGATGACGCCACTGGGTCTCAGAAAGGATAGATAACCTTTCCAAGGTGATACATGGAGCCTGGGTTAGAACTACAGTCTGTCTGACTCCAAAACACATGCTTTGTTTTGTTTTCCACCACAGCAATCTACCTCTTGGTAGAACCATTCCTTTGGGAATTGCTTCCTAACATATTCATTTTCAAATGGTATGCAGTAAAAAGAACATTCTTAATGCCTTCCTCCAATCCAATCCTAAGAAAATGAGCTCTCTGCCATAACTGAAAAATTCTCAGACTTTACTTCTCTTGTGTCATTTTGCATCCTCTACTCAGTCACAGACCATGTGAAAATTCTGTATCTAGCTCTAAAACTTTATTCACATATAGTTATTACTTGAGGCAGCCACTTTTTCCACCCTCCCTTTCACTAGCTTCTTCCAGGAAGACTACAACATCCATCCTGTGTCTTTACAGTCAAAGAAAGTTAACATATTTATTTCTCATCCTTTTCTTCATTCCTCCATCATACAACACTTCTAAGTGGTTACCTGTAAGAGGAAAGCACCATCGAGAAGGAAAGAACATGGCTGGAGCAAGTGTCTGTTGTTTTCCTGAAAACCCATGACACAACAGATCTCACTTGTGTTTTTTTCTCTCTACTTACTTTATATTTCTGACTTAACAAAATAACAAACAAACAACAGCAACAACAACAAAAACCCTAGTACAAAACTATGGGAAGGCAATTTAGCAAGAACTGAAGACTGAGTTGTCACAGTGGCAGCTTGCTAACTTGTGCTAGCCACAAAGAAGTATAAGCAATGCTTGTCCTCACAAATTTTTTAGTCTCCCAGAGGAGGGAAACCATGTGAAGAATGAAGCTCAAGAAAAGGCTGTGTCATAAGACAGGTCTAAGCAAATACATTTAAATGTCCAAGGAAGGAAGAGATCATATCCTGCTGAAGGCTTAAAGTGGGGGGGAGAGGCATTTGATAACCTAATCATACCAGGAATTTTCCTTAGTACTTTATTTGTATTGACTCATATAGTCCTTAGAATAATTCTAGGAGATATTTACTCACTCATTTGACACAAATTTCCTGAGCCCCTACTTTGTGGCAGGCAGAGGTCTATGAGCTGAGGTTATAGCAAAGAACAAGACAGAAAATGTCATTGCTCCCTTGAAGGTTACTTTCTACTGAGAGCTACCACTACAATTTTTGTTTTCTAGGGAACTGAGTTATGAAAGAGTTAAGTATTCCGCCAAAGGTTATGCAAATTTTTAGTATCCAACCCCAGATTTTATTGTAGCCAGGAAGACATGGAGCATGCTTACCCACGTGCTCTTCTAACACGGGTGGCAGGGTGACGATAATAAAACTAACAATAATGACAGATAACCATGAGCATTTATATGACAAATGCTATGCAGCTTTACATGGGTTATTTCATTCATTCCTCAAAACCATCCTGTGAGTGCAATAACTAGAACAGGTTTGTGACATGGTAAGATTCTGCACTCTTAATCTGACCACCATATTATAAACCCTAGCACTTCCTGATACTTGGCTGGCTGTGCTGTCCATTCCTCAACTACCTCATTCACTAGGCAGTACCAAAGAGAACTGAGGTTTTTGCACTAGTGTTTTCACATGCCTCTGTCTCCTATATTCTAAGTGTTTTAAAGTCAATGTCATATCTAAGTACTCTCTGCGTCCCAGTGCCTGATACACTGGAACTATAATATATAACAAATATAACAAATATAAATATTGGGATTGGTAGAATAAGGGACCATGATCTTGCTAAAAATTTTCATGAATCGAAGTATGTGGTATGAGCTCTATAATTTCAAGAACTTCACAACATTCCAGAAACCACCACACATTGGAAGGATCATCCTTAATCAATATGGGAAACTCACCACAAGCCAAGGTAAGCACCTGTGGCTGCATGGAAATCTCTGTACATCCAAGGGAGATAGATGTGTAATGAAGGCTGGGGGAGACAACATTTCTGTCTCCCTATTGACCTCAGTTACAAAGAAATCGGGTCAGAAAGTATCTCAAAAATGCACAATTTTTTCTACCATAAGAAAGGATCCCCTAAAGCAGAAATTCAACCAAACATAGAGTTTGTACATGATAAGGCAAGCCATATCCTGATTATTCTAAACACATTATTCCATCCTGAGCAATAACAAGAATCTATAGCTAAGAGTTGTAGCTAGGCCATTTTCAAAGTTGGCATGAAACAGATATGATGAATTCAAGCTCCATCCATTTTCTTTTCCACTAATGAATACTCCTTTTGTTCCAAAATCTCCCAAGTGACTCCCCTGACAACACGGGTAATTAATGGATCATTCTTCTTGATTCAGATACTGTTGAAAATGTTGGAAGACTTGATAATTGAAACAGCGTCCAAACTTTCCCATTACCTAAGTGACTAATATCTGTACATTAAATTAATAACAATTTATTTCTAGGAACTTCTTTTCAGCTGATTGATAATGCTCATTTGACAAAAGAGAAAATGTAGGTAGAGAAGCCTTGCCAAATAAGACTGGGGCAGAAATTTTCCTTGATTCCTTTTGAGATGAGATTTAAGATTGAACTTCTCTAAAGGCAGAAAGGTCTGGGGTTCATCATAAGGCGCTTAAAAAGTCAGAATTCAGTTCTTAAGTAGTACAAGTTGATTCAGAAGATTATTTTTTAATTTTTTCAATGATTTAAGCCTAATGTTTTTTAAAAAAAACAATTTGGGATAAAAGATTTGAGATAGGGTAATTTTCAGGGTCAATAATTACAGTAATGTTTAATGTTTCAGATATTATTTTATTTTTAAAAATCTTCAAAAGTAGTTATCTCTAGGACACCTCTACAACAGAGATTAAAATTGTTTTGAATCTAATTTTTTTTGAAGTAGGTTGTGCAAAATGATAGTGTAGAAGTCACAAATGTATTAACTGTACAGAAATCTGCCTTTTCTGGAATTGGTCTCAGTGAATGTCAGCTCGAGTTTCCCCTCCCTCTCCCAAAGGAACTTCTACCCTGACTCCAAGTGCACAGGTCAGTATAAAAGCTGATTTGCAAGTACTCTAGGTTAAGAATTCTTCAAATAAATGTTTCTTGAACCTGAAGAACCCAGTGGCATTTTTGTGCACTCAAGGTGGTATGAAATATCCAGAGAAAGACAATCATTGACTTCACAATTGTTCACACTAAAATATTCCAGGTATTGTATCAATCATCTGAAGAGACACAAAATGAACAACAAGTAACTGCTCATGAACAAAATGTTAGTTGCCTTTTTATGTTTTTTTCATATATAGACAACCCGTGAAGTAGCTGAGAAAAATATTGTTGAGGATGTTTGGGCAGGAATCACAGAGGAGGTCTACTTCTAGAAGAAAGGAAAGAGAATTGAAGAGACTAAAAAGAAAGAAACAGTGTATTCGGGGAACAGCAAGTCGACTGGCAGTTCAGAATTTCAATATTCAAAGATTGTGGAGATATGAGAAAGGCTGCAAATACTTTGATAAGGAATCAGTGTGGTGTGGCAACTTTTCCTAAACACCAATATCCCATAAGATACTAATCAATGTTCCTCGGAGACAAACTTTTTGTAGTCACATGAGCTTGGGAAATGGTGAATGCTAAATCCACTGTCTTGAAGATTCAAAATGCACCTAGATGTTAAGGACTCAGACAAATCTTGAAGAAAAGGAATCTATTTAACATTGTTCGACTTAATATTTTCTAACAGATATTATCATAAAACAAACATGCTCCCCCCCCCACCATTTCTAAACACACATACACACACACACACACGTCTTCCTTTTTTCTTCCTTCCTTTTTCTTTTACTTATCTTTCCTGGATACCCATTAACATTTACTACTATTCACAATTGTGAGCTGGTGACATCATCAAATTTGCATCTGGAGCAAAACATGAAAGGTGGATTGTAGTGATTTGAGACTAAAGGCAGGGAGACTAAATCAGAAGCTACAGCATTAGATGTGATTAGAATTAATAAGACATAGTTTGAGTGCTAGCATAGGATGGTAAAGTAAAAAGGAGATCAGTAGTTAATTCCGATGCTTCTGCCATGTATTACTCATGGGACCTTTAAGACATAAAATAGAAAGAACAGATTCAAGAGAGAAGGTGCATTTTTAGCTTTGGAAATCTGTGATTTCTGTGGCAAATTTCTGGGGAGATGTCAAAGCAGCAGTTCAGGCTTTTGCAAGAACACCTGTGACATGGCGTTAGTAGTCATCAATATTTCATTGATTTTTGAAGCAATGTAAATGTTAAACCTGTAAAGCAACATATTATGCTTCATCCTAATTTTTGCCATGGATTCCAAGCTACCACAAACCAAAACTTGCAAAGTCTATCATTAACTTGTAAAAGAATGATAATTCTAAGTAGCATATGAAGCCTACAAGTCAGAAAGCTTGGGTTGCACTTTTAGTTCCACTGGGAATCCAAGATTTTTTTTTTTTTTTTTTTTTTTCTTTTGTCTTTTTCCGTGTCCGGCAACGGATCGCAACCCTCAGTGTTGCCCCCGTACTGGACCAGGGACCGGCAACGGGATTGCAACCCTCGGTGTTGCTCCCACGCCTCACTCAGCCAGTGAGCGGGAACCGGTCTGTATGTGGGATCCGAACCCTCGGGTGGGAGCGCCGCCATGCTTCCCAAGTGGCGCACTTATCCAGTGCGCTACCGGGCCGGCCCCCAAGATTTTAAAAGTAGACGGAAGTAGATCATTTAGCTCTCCTGCAGCTCTGTGTATAACAAGCCAAGGTAACCAGTTGATCACTGAAATATTCAGTCTAGTCAGTTACAAGCCATCATTTAAATGAAAACTAAAAGGAACATGAGTGAACCTTAACTTGTGAAATTTTAAACTCAATCATTTTTTTTTATTAGAAGGCATAACCTCTGCTCAGTTGTCCTATCCACCTGAAATACCCCACAATTCAGAGAATAACAAATGCTGGTAAGGACACAAAGAAAGGGGAACCATTCCTACACTGTTGGTGGGACTGTAAATTAGTGGAGCCATTATGGAAAACAGTATGGAGTTTCCTCAGACAACTCTGGTTAGAACTGCCATATGGTCCAACAATCCCACTTTCGGGTATATACCCAAAGAAATGGAAAGCATCATGTTGAAGGGAATACCTGTACTCCCATGTATATCACAGCTCTATTCACAATAGCCAAGAGTTGGAACCAACCTAAATGTCCATTGATGGACAACTGGATTTGGAAAATGTGGTATATATACACAATGGTATACTATTCAGCCATAAAAAAGAATGAAATTCTGCCATTCACAGCAACATGGATGAGCTTAGAGGAAATTACATTAAGTGAAATAAGCCAGGCACGGAAAGAGAAATATCACATGTCCTCACTCATAAGTGGCAGCTAAGAATAAATAAACAAATTTTTAAAAAAAGAAAGAAAGAAAAAACTTCCCCCAAGAAAAAATAAAAACATGAATATATTTTTAAAAAGAAAAAAAGAACTTCCCCCAAGAAAAGGGCCACCCGGACCATCCTGCTGCTGGTGAGTTTCTTTGTGGTCACGTACTGAGTGGACTTGATCATTTCAAACTCTTTGGCCATGTTATGGGCTTATGACACAGGTGTCTTGTGCAGCCAGATGTTTGTGGTCAGTGTCTATGTCACAGTGAGTCCTTTGATGCCAAACAGTTCCAATAAAAAAGTCAATATTTTCCAAATTTTATGGCAAAAACTTTGTCAATTTTTAAAAGGTTAGCAATGAAAATAATTGTCCCCAAAGTATATTATTCTGCCATAATTTAAATCATTTGAGTAGCACAGTTTTTGCCATCTGGTTTAATTAAAATGTGTGGAATCACATGATTAATGTATCTAAATACTTTCGGGCCTATGCTGTTGCATATTTGTTTCAACCTTCTTGGGCATTATAAGGATTCTTGTAATTTCTTGATTATTTTTGCTGTGTGCATTACAAGAATTTAAAAAGAAAAGAAAGGCTCAGCTTAAATAAATAAGTAAATAAATAATTTCAAGCTGGAAGTCTATCCCTCCATGAAGCCTTTTCCGGCCCTCCTCACCAACACTAAAGTCAAAATGAACCACTTCTTTTTTAGAAATATAACACTTCACTGCTACCTCTGTTAGAGCATGTCATATACTATACTGTTACTAGTTGGGATTATGTCTTGTCTCCAATTAAATTGTATGCTCCTTCAAAGTAGAGATCTTGTCTTATTTATCTCTAATTTTCTCACTTTACCCTTTTTGCCTGGTGCCTAGTAAAGTGTCAATTTCCATTAAATGTATAATGAATATGTGGTAAACAACTGAATGCACGCATTATGGAAGGTATCAAAGCAGGAATGATAGAATGAACGTATGTGAGTGAATAAATGAGTGAAGATCTATAGTGACAACTATATCGGGACACTTAATTTGATCCACTTGCTTTATTGCAATTTGCTCTTTGAGAAAACCACGCAGTCAATATTCTGAAGTACTCTACGTGAGATTTTAGGCAAGTAGGAGCAATTAGAGCTCACAGAGGTGCAGGGAGGCCCCACTTATTTCACTGTTTCCCCATAGACACATTCACTGTTTCCCCATAGACATAGCTATTGAATTTCCAGTTAGAAAATTGAGGAACAAGTCACCTTGCACATGTTTTAGATGAAGAAATGGGGAGAGAAGTTGTTTACACGGTAATAGCTTTTGCTCACAACATCACATTGAATACGGAAAGGCCAAGACTGGGGAAAATGTCAGACACTGGCAAAAAATATTAAGAAGGCTGATTATGTAAACCTTGTCTTATTTGAAGGGTAAAGACTGTAATCCACAGCTCAAGTTCAAATTTCCTGTTTAAATATTGTTAGCTTAAACGTTAATCTGAGTTCCATGTTTGATTGCTGGAATCGAGGCTGCAAATATTGATTACCATGAAATGAAAGCACAGATTCATTTCTGAAAAGGAAGCTGAGGAGCACATTTACATGAACTCAAGTAATAAATAATACTTTGGGATTCTGACTCATTCCCAAACTAAAATGTAATTATTTCCTTTTTCACCCTGCTTCTTCAGCCTCCTTCCAGTTGACTGAATACACATCCCATAACTGGGCACATGTATAACAGCTAAAACAAACAATCCAAGTAACCAAACACCATGGCAACAGACCCAAACTTGACACCACTAACTCACAATAATAAATCTCCACAAATTTCAAAGCCACCATCAGATCCTTTGCTTCATTCTCCCATTACAAAGCCCCACTTTCCTGATGAAACACAGGGAATCACTGCTTCATGCATACCTCCTAATAATTTCCAAACCCAAGTTGTGACAGATGGCAAAGGAGAAAGCTCATGACAGAGAATCCCCAGATAAGCAAAGCCTGCTGCCCTGGACATGGGTTTCCTCTTGTGAACAATCAGAAAAATCAGGTTGTGATGGAGAGAAGCAATCTTGAAGAAACTTAATGAGCTAAACAATTCATGGTGTGAGACATGCCAAGAGAACTAAGCCTGACAATATTCTTTCTTCAACAAATCCGTAGTACACTGAGTGCATGGATTCACTACATATCTTTATATGATATGGCCATGTTGGTCATTTTTATACATAAACTTTTCATATGTGATTGTGACATCAAACTTTAGAGAATGTGAGGAACTGAGGCAAAAATTCTGACACTGATCATTGGACAAATAATTCTATGTAAACCTAAAACAGAATTCAGGCCAAATGCTAAGCTGATATTTTCCCTGAAGCATTTAAGTTCCTTAAATTCTCCTCTTTGCTTTGTTTCTTTGTCTATATGCAAAGAAACCAAATGTTTTATAGACGCAGTGGAAGGGCATGGTTGAGCTTAGCACAATCCACTTCAATGGGTCCCAAATCCCAGTGATCACATGGGTACAAACTATGACAAAGTTCTCACCATCCAAAGGAAAAGTAGCAGAAAATAAAGATGGTAAAGTAAGGTTTTCAAAAACTGAACGACTCCTCTTAATTCTAAAATTACACCCTCTGTACTTTATAATGTAAAAATAGCCTCTCTTTTATGCCATGATGGCAGGGGGAAATAGTACTATAATTTTGTTTGTTTTTATTTGTGTTTATTTTACTCAGAAAAATTTTTAAAAATAGCAACTCTATAACAAATCCCATAATTAAAAGTATACATCATTTTATAAGATAAAAATGTAGAAACATATGGAGAGTAGCATAATAAACACATTTCTCAAAATTTTAATTCATAATTATCAACAATGTATCATTTGGTATACCTCTTTTTTTTTTTTTAACATAATAAAGCAGCTCAAATAAATCCAGAGTCCTCTCTGGCCTTTAATCTCAGTGGCCTATGTCCTAGGTACAGGGACAGAACTAGATTTCTAACTTCCACTACTCAAGGTCACTCCATGTAATCAGGAAAGTCCTTGGGACAGGTGGTAAATGCTGCTCCAAAAAACATTCCACACATGGATGTTCTGAGTGAATTCAAAGTGTCAAAAGAAAATGTGAAAATGAGGAACAAAACTGAGCAGTTACATCATAAATTGTGGTCTCTGTTCTGTCAGGTTCTTGTAGTTCCATGATCATCTTCTTGAGCAGGTGAAGCTCATGAATCTAATTTTCACATTTCTAACATCTTGCCCCTGCAGAGGCATCAATTTTAACAACTACCCACAGATGAGAGTGCATTTGTGGGAGTCTAGAAGTCCAGCAGAGAAGTTCCAGCACACCATTGAGCAAAAAGTCTAAGAATAGATGTACTGATGATGATAAGAGCAGTTTCACTTTATCCATATCATCCTTCCCCCAAAGTCGCACGGCTCAGAGCCTCTTACCCACAATTTCTCTCACAGAGGATATTGAGAGGATAGTGAGTGAGCACCCAGCTCTCCCAGCCATACAGGACACTGCCTATTAGGCCCACATATTTCTCATCCCACCCACAGTACTGAGGTTGGGTATCTTGGAGAGGCTGGGTAGCTGGGAGAGGCTGAGAGCAGAAAAGACAGGAAGAAAATCTTACTAACGACTTTATGCACTTTGTGAGGAAGCCTGCCCACAAGTCACTTGGGACACCTCATTTGTGGACCCCCAGCTGGTCCATGGGCATCCAAAATGCTCCACACACCTCATCATGCTCCGCCAAGGCTAGCTCCTGAGCACTCCCCCATGGGTGAAGAGCACAAGGACTTCATGCAGACAACTAGTTTGACTCTGGAATTGGGAGAAGGCAAGGAAACTTGAGCATTTTAGAGCACCCTCATAGGGAAAAGAAACAGGAGACTCTTCATACCCAGCATGGTTTAATAGAATCTAGAAAAGGCACAGAAGCTTAAGAAATCCCTCCTAAAAGAGAACAAGAAGTGTGGAGCAGGTGAATCCATAGAAAAGGTCTGAGAAAGCCTTAGACTTCCTAGCCAGGCTGTTTGGAAAAAGCATCTCTCTTTTAACATTGGTTAGTAAAGACTGGAGGAGGCAACTGCTTTTCTGAATGTGAAGAAAACAACGTACAACTTCAGGAACATAAAAAATCAAGGAAACATGACACACCAAAAGAACACAATAATATTGCAGTAACTGACCCAAAGAAATGGAGATCTATAAATGGCCTGATGAAGAATTCAAAATAATGTGTGAATTAAGGAAGCTCAGTGAGCTACAAGAGAACACAGATACATAATGTCAGGAAAACAATACATAAACAAAATTAGATGTTCAATGAAAAGACAGAAATCATAAAATAGAACCAAACAGAAATTCTGGAGATGAACAGTACAATGAATAAACTTTTTAAAAAAAGTTTAGAGAGCATGAATAGCAGGCCTAATCAAGCAGGGAAAAAAAATGTGAGCTCCAAGACAGATCATTTGAAAATATCTAGTCAGAGGAGAGGGGAAAAAAAGGGAGAGAGAAATAAAAGAAATGAAGAAAGCCTATAAATTTTAAGGGACAACATAAAGAGAGCTAAATTGTCATTATGGTGGTCTAGACGGAGGGGGAGAAAGCTTATTTAAAGAAATAATGGCTGAAAAAATCTCAAATCTAGGGAGAGATATGCACATTCCAGTACATGAAGCTCAAGTTTATCCAAGTTTAACCTAAAGAGGACTTCAGCAAGATATTTATAATCAAACTGTCAAAATTCAGAGATGAAAATAGAATTTTGAAGTAGCAAAAGAAAAAAGAGGCTCATCACATACAAGGGAACTCACCATAAGGCTTTAGAATTTTCTAAGCAAGAACCTTGCAGACCAGAAGAGAGTAAGATGACATATCCAAATGATGAAAGAAAAAAAATGCAAAACAAGAATACTTTACTTGGCAAAGCTGTTGTTCAGAAATAAAGAAGAAATAAAAACTTTCACAGACAAATAAAAGTTGAGGGAGTTCATCATCACTATATGTACTGTACAGGAAATGCTAATGGGAGTTCTTCAAGCTGAAACAGAAGGATACTAGTAAGTGAAATGACAATATATGAAAGTATAAAATTCAGTTGTAAAGGTAAATATATGAAGAATATTCAAAAAAATTACAGAAAATGTGTATTATGGACAAACTATGTATGGATGTCAAAATTTGTTTTGCAGCAAAATAAACTCATACTAACTTGTTATGACATGTCCGAACAGGATCTAGTTTGAGACACTAAGAAGAATAAGACATCAGTTTGAAAAGAGCAAATGAGATCATCACTATGAGAGCAGCAAGAATTCTGCTAAAATTGAGGCAAGAAAAAACATGAAATCTATAGTGAAGCTTAGGTGGAATAATGGTGAGATCATTGATGCTTTACAAAAAGATTATGGGTCAATGCCTCAAAGAAATCAGCAGTTTACAAATAGAAAACTCCATTGTTGTAGTTTTAAGAAGTGATAAAAAATGTCAAAGATGAAATTTGCAAGAGAAGATTGTCCACATCAATTTGCAATAAAAATATTAATCTTGTTCATGCCCTAATTGAAGAAGAGGAATGATTGACAGCAGAGACAATAGCCAATGCCATGGACATCTCAATTGGTTCCACTTACACAACTTAGACTGAAAAATTACATTGGATGAAACTTTCCACTCAAAGGGTACCAAAATTTCACACCCAGATCGGCTGCCTATAAGAGTAGAGCTTTTGATGAAAATCTTAAATAAATGGGATCCAGATCCTGAAGCAATTATTCAAAGAATTGTAACTGGAGATGAAGCAAGTCTTTACCAGGACAATCATAAAGACAAAACACAATCAAAGTCATGGCTATCGAGAGGTGAAAGTGGTCCAGTCAAAACAAAAGTAGACCAGTCAAGAGCAAAGGTTATAGCAACAGTTATTTTGGACATTCAAGTCATTTTGCTTGTTGACTTTCTGGAAGGCCACAGAGCAATAACATCATCCTTAATTATAAGGGTGTTTTGAGAAAGTTAGCCAAACCTTAGGAGAAAAATTCTCAGGAAAGCTTCACCAGAGAGTTCTTATGCACTCCATCAACACTCTCAATGCCCTTACTCTTTCCTCTCATCAAACAAGGGCAATTTTGTGAGAGTTTTGATGGGACATTATAGGCATCCACCTTACAGTCTTGATTTGGCTCCTTCTGACTTCTTTCTGTTCCCTAATCTTAACAGATTTTTTAAAGGACACTCGTTTTTATTCAGTTAATAATGTAAATGGACTGTATTGTCATAATTAAATACCCAGGATCCTCAGTTCTTTAGGGCTGGACTAAATGGCTGGTGTCATTGCTTACCAAAGTGTCTTGAACATGATCAAGCTTAGGCTGAGAAATAAAGTTTCTATTTTCCATTTTTATTTCTATTTTTATTGTTTTCCTAAAATATATTTTATTCTTTTCAACTGCTGCTTACAACATAATCTAAAACAATCACTAGGATTATAAATCATGTAACTGCTTACAATTCAAAGGCAAGGTGTAGTTAAGATATTTCATTTGCAACAGTCTCCCATAAATACAAAATTGTTTATAAGAAAATTCATAGCATACCTTGTTAAAGGACAATATCTTAGTTCTTTGGAGACGTATGCCTCAAGCACCAACACTGAAGTCACTGGTTATATTCATAATCAGCTTAGCGAGGATGTTTCTCACCGCCTAAGATCTGTAGGACAGTTGGGGTATGTCTGTAGAGCATTTATAATTTGAGTATTATCCAAAAGTAGTTTCATCAGCTGGTACTCTTCTCTGTGAATGTATTGAAGCACTTTCCCTGGGCTTTATTAATTCTAATTGTAAATGTTCAAAAGCCTCATGACAACAGGTTTTTCAAAGTTATAAACAGAATGGGCCTTCCTTTGAAAAAACTTCTGAAATTCATTATAGACCATTTAAAAACTAAAGGCCTCTTCTTCATAGATGTCATTTAAATGTTTTATTGCAATTATAAGACAGATTTCCAAGACTGATAGACTATGTACAATATTTGCTTTAGATTTCATGTTTCACAGCCTGTTTGCCTCCACCAGATCTGCTGTAATCATAAATGCATGTGATGCTGTTACTGGATTTAAAGCAAGCATCAACAGCACGTGTAATGACTGCAGGTTTTTGCTAACACTGAAATACTTATGTAGTACATCTCACACACTTCTGTCTTCTGAGAGCCACAGAACATTCTCATTCCACTTCTCAGCAAAAAGTTTGTTGGAAAGTCTGTAAGTAGAGATGATTGTTCTTTAAATATTTTTTTTTTCAAAGATGACCAGTAAGTGGATCTTAACCCTTGTCTTGGTGTTGTCAGCACCACACTCAGCCAGTGAGCGAACCAGCCATCCATATATGGGATCCGAACCCATGGCTTTGGTGTTATCAGCACCACACTCTCCTGAGTGAGCCACAGGCCGGTCCGTTCTTTAAATATTTTAACATACTGCAGAAAACCAAAGAAGTTTATTAAGTGTATCTGCCAGTGAGAAAATCATGACTTCACTCTTTTTTCTAACAATCCCAAAATATCCAATCTACATGTAAGACTAGTAACTGCTATTGGAGTCTGTGCAGACTGAGAAATGTCAAACAGATTATAGAGGAGTGTTTGGTTTTTATGGTGAGAAAGAAGATCAAATTCATCTAATATGAAGATCGCTGGGCAACTGCTGATCCGGTCACTTTTAAAAAGCTTCCAGAAGAAATAAAAGGCTTTCAGCAAGCTTCCAAAAACCTTATCTCCAACTACATTTTCCAGATTTAACTGCCTTGTGATTTCCTTCAGGGCAATTTTATCATTGATCTGCAGCCGTCCATTTAGGTGAATTTGTAACACATTTTCACTCACTTCTACTTCCATGAATTCTTTCAAAGCACCATTTATTAACTTGGTCTTTCCTGTCCATTAATGAGTACAGAGTTACTTTCTCCATGGATAGCAGTTCTTTTCTTTTTAGCAGCTCAGTTAAGTGTGTGCACTGTACTTGCACTTCAAATAGGTTTCTATGTGAGCTCTGAAGACAAAATCTTTCACGTAAAATTCTTTGTACCTGTGAAAGATGCTCTGTGTGTATGAAGTTGTTACCTTTTGATTTATGACTGTTCATTTCAACAATTCAAATCCTCTTGCAGAAAAGCCTACCTTTACCAGGACAAAGCCAGGATCCAGAGACTGCAAGAATCGTTTCACAGGATCACCTTGCTATGTTCTCTGCTCGGGTTCACCTGCTGCTGCCAACAACAACACACAACCACTCCTGGCATGTCCTACATGCACTGCCTTTCCCACTCCACCCACCTCCCACCCAAACACTATTTTTATTTTTTAATTTCATTCTTCCACAGGCTTTGTGAAGTTCCCTTGTATAGTCAAATTCAGAATTTCTTAAATATTGTAATGGTGTTGTGTAAATTACTTATAACTCTAGTATAAAGGTTGAAAGACAAAAGTACTAAATAATTATAGCTACAATAATTTGTTTATGCCTAAACAATGTAAAAAAATGTAAATTGTGACATCAAAAACATAAAATGGGGTGGAGTAAAAGTATATATTTTTTATATGTGATCTAAGTTTAGTTCCTATCAGCTTAAAATAAACTATTGTAACTGTAAGATGTTCTATGTAAGCCTCATTGTAACCACAATGCAAAAACCTATAGTAGATATAGAAAAGATAAAGGAATAAAAACTTATGGGATGCAGCAAAAGCAGCTCTAATAGGGAAGTTTATAGTGATAAATTTCAACATTAAGAAAACAAAAAGATCTCAATAAACAACCTAACTTTGCACCTCAAGGAGATAGGAAAAGAACAAACTAAGCCCAAAGTTACTAGAAAGAAGGAAATAATAACATAGATTAGAGCAAACATAAGTGGAAATAGAGACTAGAAAAACAATAGAAAAGATAAACAAACCCAAGAGTCGGTTTTTTGAAAAGATAAATTTGATGAAACTTTAGCTAGGCTAGCTAAGGGGAAAAAAGGGAAGATGCAAATAAAATCAGAAATGAAAAAGAAGACATTGCAATTCATACCACAGAAGTAAAAAGGACCATAAGAGAATACTATGACCAATTATTTGCCAACAAGTTAAATAAGCTAGAAGAAATTGATAAATTCCTAGAAATATACAACCTTACAAGACTGAATCACAAAAACAGGAAAATCTGAACATATTAATAGGTAAGAAGGTTGAATCAGTAATCAAAACATCCCATCAAGGAAAATCCTGGTATATGATAGCCTCACTGCTGAATTCTATCAAGTATTTAAAGAAGAATTAATACCAGTAGTTTTCAAACTCTTCCAAAAAATTGAAGAGGAGGAAATATTTTCAAACTCATTTAATGAGGCCAGCATCACCTTAATAGCCAGAAAAGGACACTACTAGAAAAGAAAGCTACAGACCAATATCCCTAATGAACATAGATGCAAAAATCCTAATCAAAATATTAGCAAACTTAATTCAACAGCACATTAAAGGGATCATACACCATAATTAAATGGGATTTATCCCTGGGATGAAATGGTCATTCACCACATGCAAATCAATAAATGGGATATACAACATTAACAGAATGTAGGATAAAAATCACATGATCATCTCAATAGATGCAAAAAATAAAAACAGTGAACAATATGAAATAGAAATTAAGAAAACAATCCCATTTATAATAACATAAAAAATACTTAGGAATAAATTTAACCAAGATGTTGAAAGACTTGTACACTGGAAACTATAAAACATGAAAGAAATTGAAGAAGACAAATAAATGGAAAGATATCTAAGATATCTCATGTTCATGGATCAAAAGAATCAATATTGTCAAAATGTTAATGCTACACAAAACAATCTACAAATTGTTTTGGGTAGTAAAACCATTATCAAAATGCAATGGAATTTTTCATAGAAATAGAAAAGGCAATCTTAAAATGTGTTTGGAGCCACAAAAAACGCAGAATAACCAATGCAATCTTGAACAGGAACAAAGCTGGAGTCATTACACTTCCCAATTTCAAATTGTATTACAAAGCTACAGTAACCAAAATGGTATGGTACTGGCATAAAATCAGGCAAATAGATCAATGGAATAACATAAAAAGCCCAGAAACAAACCTATGCATATATTGTCAATTAATCTTCTACATAGGTGACAAGAATATACAATGGAGCAACAATAGTCTCTTCAATAAACGGTGTTGGGGAAACTCAATGTGTACATGTGAAAAAATAAAATTGAATCCTTTAGCATACACTATATACAAAATCAACTCAAAATCGATTAGAGATTTAAACATAAGACCTGAAACCATTAAACTTCTAGAAGAAAACAGAAAGAAAGGTTCATGACATTGCTTTTCACAATGATTTTTTGGATATGGTTTCAAAAGCATTACAACAAAAGCAAAAATAACCAAGTAGGACACAACAAACTAAAAAGTTTCTGTACAGCAAAGGAAACAGCAAAATGAAAAAACAACCAATGGAAAGAGAAAATATTTGTAAATCATATATCTGATAAGTTAAAATCCAAAATGTAAAGGAAACTCATACAACTCAATAACAAAAATCAAATAATCTGATTAAAAGTGTGCAAAGTACCTGAACAGACATTTTTCCAAGGAAGACACACAATGGCCAAAAGGTATATGAAAAGGTGTTCAATATTACTAATCATCAAGAAAATACGAATCAAAACTACAATGAGTTATCACTCATATGTGTGAGAATGGCTATTATCAAAAAGTCATGATAAATGGGATGGCAAGGATGTGAATAAAAAGGAACCCTTGTACACTGTTGATGGGAATGTAAATTGGTACAACACTATCAAAAACAGTATGAAGTTTTCTAAAAAAGTTAAAATTAAAACTATCATATAACTCACCAATCCCACTTCTGGGTGTATACTCAAAGGATATGTAATCAGTATGTCAAAGAGATATCTACACCCCCATGTTCATTGCAGCGTTGCTCACAATAGCCAAGATAGAAAAACAAGCTGAGCATCTGTAGATAGATAAATAGATAAGAAAATGTGGCATATATACACGGTGGAATATTATTCAGCCTTTAAAAAGAAGGAAATCCTGCCATTTGCAACAACATGGATGAACTTGGAGGATATTAATTACTAAGTGAAATAAGCCAGACACAGAAAGACAAATACTGCATGATCTCACTAATATGTGAGAATTTATAAAAGTAGAACTCACAGAAATGGAGGGTAGAAGGATAGGTATCAGGGTTCAGAGAGGGAAAAAAGGGGAGATATTGATCGAAAGCCACACGCAGACTTTCAGTTGTAAGATGAATATGTTTTGGAGGCCTAATGTACAGCATGGTGATGACAATTAAAAGTAATATATTGTATACTTGAACTAGCTAAGAGAGTAGGTTTTAATTATTTTCACCACACAAAAAAAATTATGTGAGGTGAGGAAGATCTTAACTAGATTGATTGTGGTAATCATTTCATTATGCATACATGTATCAAAACATCGCATTATATATCTTAAATATATACAACATTTTTGTAAATTATACATCAAAAACACTGGAAAAAATTAATTATTGAAAAATAAATGCGATAATGCAGGGCAAGCATTTAGCACAGTGCTCAATAAATGCTTCTGATTATTTCAGTTACTATGAGTTTTTCTTCTGCTGAAGCTGCACACTAATGCTGAAAGGTTTTGACTCTAAAGGTTACATCCTTTTACTGATTTCATTTCCTTCACTTCTATCAAGGCTTCTTAACATATATCAGTGCTCAGCACTTTCTCTTAACTCTCAACACAGAGCATTTATTTTATCTAATGCAAATTTTGGCATGTGCAATCTTACAACCCAAATAGTTTCAATGTAATAAGAATTCTGAAGGCTGGAAGAACCATGGAAAATTCTGTAGTAAATAGTGGACCATTACGGATGGGTAGAATTTGGTTTGGCTGAGATAGGGATGTTACATGAGCAAAATCAATGAATAAACAACTTGGAGTAAACCAGGGAAACTGGAGCAGCATGGGGCAGTACAAAGTGGTTAGAAATAAATCTAGATTTTTTGTAGTTAGATTGAGGCCAGGAAGTGGATGTGTCAAAGTTCTCAACCACCCAGCACTTCTGGTAAGTTGCCATTTGGCAGAATTTCTGCATCTCTGCCTCCAGAAACAGTTCACACCCACCTCTATTAGTTGCTCTTAGCGTTCTTTTTCAAATTTTTAGCTTTACAGTTTATTTATTTCTTCACTTGAATTCTCATAATATTTTGCTTTTCTCTTTTTTGTGGCCTTGAATCTGCCTCCCACCCTCCCCGAGTGCAATATTTCTGATGGAGTTTGGATGTGTTGCCCCCTCCAAAACTCATGTGGAAATTTGATCCCCAATGTGGCAGTGTTGGAAACTGATTGAGTTATGGGGACGGATCCCTCATGAATGGATTAATGCTCTCCCTGGGGGAGGGGAGATTAATGAGTGAGTTCTCGCTTTGTTAGTTCCCTTGAGAGCTTGTTGTTTATAGGACCCTGGCATCCCCCACCCCTCGCTTCCTCTCGCCATGTGATCTGCTTGTACCAGCTGGCTATCTGCTGCTTTTCCTCCATGAGTAGAAGCAGCCTGAGGCCCACGCCAGATGCAGCTGTCCCAGAATCATGAGCCAAATATACCTCTTTCCTTTATAAATTACCCAGTTTCAGGTATTCTGTTATACCAACACAAAACAAACTAATACAGCTTCCTTGTCACATTTGAACTGTGCCCAATAGGAAACCTCTTCTTTCTGTCTCTAGATCCAAACAAGACCAAAACTCTGTCTCTGATACCATAAAACCTGTTCCTGAGGCAGTGTGAGAGTCTGTGCATATCAAGCCACAAAGTGGGGGCCTTTATCCTCTAGGTAAAGGGGAGCCATAGAAGGTTGAGGAGAAGGGAAATGGTGTTGAAAAATGACTATTGATCTTTTTGTGTTGGTAAAATTTCAAACGCTAGAATTTGGCAGCCCATCTAGAGAAATGAAATGATTCAAAGCACCAGTAACCAAGTCAGCAAAAATTTAGCTTTATCATTGGCTCAGTCCATCAGTCTCTTATTGTACCTAAATAATCATTGTGTATAATTATCTGTTGTTGTGAACCATTTATTCAGTCACCATTCAGCTCTCTACTTTTTTTCTTTGCATGTTTTCTACTTCAGTCTTTTGTATATTTATAAGGTGAAGTTCTCACACAAATTTTTACCATGAAGCCAATGTGATGTTATGCCTCTCACCTGCAACAGTTGGCCCTACTGAACTGTGCAGTCCACTCAGCTACATTCCATGCTCAACACATGGAATGTTAGAAGAGCGAGCTCTCTAACAATTTAAATACACAGGCGCTGTGGAAATCCATGCTATATACGCTCAAATTTGGCAACTCACCTGTGAAGGTTTGAGGCCCATTTGTGTACCATGACAATCCAGTGATACAGAATCTTAAAAGCAATTTTATGTCTCCTGCATGGACTCCTCCAGAACACAGTGCCAATAGAATTCATCCAGCCTCTATTAACTATTTTTAGGTAGTTTCTCACAAATCATATTTGAGAAATTCAATTTGTAAAGTTTCTTCTTATATTGATTCAAAGTCTGTTTCCATCTAACTGTTATCTACTGGTCCTAATCTTGTTTTCCAGGACCAAGAGAATAACGTTTCTCAGAAATGGTAAGTGATAATGTTTCACAGGAATGGTAAAGAGGATCTGAGCACATCAGGATGGAGACCAAGTATCTACTACATAGACATCCTCTTCCTTATGAGCCCTTCGTGTCATCGGAGAGAATCCTCGCTCCTCCATGGCTTCTTTTCTTTCCACTACACTTCCCTAGTTCTCTTGACACACCAAGTTTGCACCCAATCCTTGTGAGACCTGAGTCATACTGAGTTGTTGCTGGTCTATCATCTCTTAAAGAAGGCAGTACTTCAGGAAGGTTTAGATAGCAGTGAAATGACAGCAAGGGGAGCCTTTCAGAGAGCAAAGATTCAAAGAATTGGACATCAATTTCTGAAATTCTCTGTCAACTGCAGAAGAAAAGATGGTGGCAAAGGATTTACAGAGAAGCCCACTGGCTGGTCCACACAGCCCACAGGGGAACATTTCCGTGGCCCAGACCTTGTGCTGGTTTCATGTGAACACCTGAAGTTTACAACAGTTTTCAACTCAGCCATGTGTATGAAAAGAACAACTTGAAGCTTGAGGAGATTTTTTTTTTTCCCTTTTTGTCTTTATTTTAAACTGACCGGTAACGGGATCGCAACCCTCGGTGTCGCGCCCGTACTGGTGACCGGCAACAGGATCGCAACCCTCGGTGTTGCGCCCACACCGCGCTCAGCCAGTGAGCAAACCGGTCTCCACATGGGATCCGAACCCTCGGCGGGAGTGCCACCACACTCCCCAGCGCCGCACTCTACTGAGTGCGCGACCGGGCCGGCCCCTGGTAAGAGTTTTCTGGATAGCGTTTGGCTACCTGGTGGTAAACTGGACAATGTCACAGGATACAGTCTCCCAAGTTATTTGTACTGTCTGCACACCAATGCCAGAAAACTCCAGACTCCACAGTTTACACTCCTCCCTTCAGAGGAGTGACATTTGTATCTTGAAGCAGCTTCCTCCCAAGTGCCACTTTCAAAAAATAACTTCAAATGTTTTTAAATTCATAGTAAGTTTTATCAGTGATTGC
Source organism: Galeopterus variegatus (assembly GCF_000696425.1). NCBI lineage: Eukaryota > Metazoa > Chordata > Mammalia > Dermoptera > Cynocephalidae > Galeopterus > Galeopterus variegatus. Next base: position 184,389 of record NW_007729202.1, read on the forward strand.
TTCTTTTTTAAATAAAAGATGACTGGTAAGGGGATCTTGACCCTTGACTTGGTGTTGTCAGCATCACACTGAGGAGATTTTGACACCAAAAACGGTTTGAATTTGGAGGCCGAAAAGTACATGTCTAGCCTTTGGAAAGGTTACTGTTCCTGTTTTAAGGTTTCTGAGCCACAATGTTTGTGGTGGCTCTGTTTCAACTTCAGTTTCTTTTTCCTGCAGGGCTTTTCTGTATGAATGTCACTTTCTCCAGTCAACATGTGGCAAGGGTGGTTCAAAAATAGTTTACATGTGGATATCCAAGGTTCTGCTCACCTGGTGAGGCTTTTGTTTTTTGTGTTTAGTATTTTTTTCTGCATTTTATTTGATCTTGCTCTTACAGTTCTATTTGTAAAGGAATCTGTAGTCACAAAAGAAGAGCTGTAAAATACCAACCAACCAACGTAAAACAGTATCACAACCCCATGCCTACACAGAGACAATTCCCCAGCCTGGGGTTTGAAGAGTGGTAATCAATTATATTCTTTCCTTCTTGAATTTAGAAGCTATTAGGAATAGGCAAAGGAGTCACAGGCAGAGAGCAATACATTTCTTTGGTGTTGCCAAGAAAGGTGGTGAGATTAGTGTGGCCTGGACCCATGAACACTAGGCTTCCTAATTTTCTTTTACTAGTCGAATTTAACCAAGTCTCAACAGAGGATGGTGTCTGACCTCTTCTGCAGGGACAGGCCAGTCAGCAAGGCAGAACAGGTGTGGGGACTGGGCGGGAAGAGAGAGGCAGAAATGTAAATGGGGGCCAGAACACACTGGTTTGGACACTTGCAGGTCCGTGGTCTTAGACAAGTTACTTTCTCTCAGCCTTAGACCCCTCACTCATAAAATGAGTGTTCAGAGAATTAAATGAGATGAGGCATGTAAGATGTTTTGCACGTATTCATAATATGAATATTCCACAAAAAGCAGCTTCTGTTATTAAGAATATTAATATTTCATTCCCACATTCAACGCTTAGGACTTAAGAACTGTTTGCCCATTCTTTGTCCACATGTCCATATGGAAAGGGTCAGATGCTGGTAGCAGCCCCAAATCTAGGGCTGCTCCAGAGAAATATTCATGACATCTCTTGGTCACACAATATTGAAGTTGCACCTACTTCTTCCTAAGCACAGAATTAGTCACAAAGAAGAACTGGAATTTGGAAAGAGAGTTTCAACAGAAACAATGATAACAATGCAGGGAGGTAGTAGTTTCCCCATCTCATTTGCTAACATTGTTCATGTGGCAAAGTAGCAAGTTCCAAATGACCAATAAGCAAATAAAAGTTGAAGGCCAGGGAGTATGTTATGTTCACAGAATATGCCAACCCAAACAGAATTATACATTTCAATGTGCAATTCAGACCAATATAGTGGTTCACATCCTTTTATCTGCATTGTAACAGAAGTTTCAAAATCTCTAAGTTATGAAAGTAGTGCCCAAGTTTTTTCCAGCCCTCAGGAAGAGAATAAACTTATAATCTTTACTAACATTAGTGAACCAGATGGAGAGGCACAGCACAAAGTGACCCCACATAATATTCCTTAAGAAACAACTTGTGAATTATTAATGGGTGGCCAACAGGACAATCTTCAAGACAAAGATAGAACATAAAAAAACAAAACCTCTCTATTCAGAAAGTCATTACATTCTGAAAAGATCATATTTAAAAATAATTTTTAATGTTTGGCTTCTGCTTACCAGTCATGTATGTTTTTTCCATCATGGCAAATTTAAATGCATTAAATTATAGCCTCTTTTTTCTATGTTTTATGTAATTAAAAGAGCAGAAGTGATATGGAAATATAGAGATTTCAGTAACTGGGAAGTTAACAATTAGCACTGATAAAATTTATAGGGCATCCATATCTTCATAAACTCCAAAAGTATCTCTTGAGAGTACATCCACACATCAAATTAACACATTCAGAAGTAAAATCAAGACAGCCAACTTTGACAGAGACTACTTAACAAGATGGGTAGTTATATGGTAACTTAATCACAAGTCAGATTTCTGGAAATATGATTAATTATCTTATTCATTTATTTACTCATTCATTACAGAAACATTTACTGAGCACCAACAGTGTGCCAATTGGTTGAGAAACAGATGTGATCAAAACAGAGGATCTCTTTCGATCTACTAGTTAGCAAAGCTTTGACTCCAAAAGTGAATTTCAGAATTCTTATAAACAGGAGAATTAGCATTTTTTTTCTGTGTATGAGAATCATTCAATCCACCTGCAGATACCATTAACTCATATTTTACTAACATTCATAATGAGCATAATTACCTAGTTCCCTAGTTCTCAACACATTTTAAGCAGATGATTAGAAGTCCCCACCATTGCTCAAAAACATCTAGCTAATAACAGCACTTCCTACCCTTCAGTAAATTCTTGCTTCCTGCCAAGCATTGTTGTCAATGCTTCATGTATTTTTACACATTAAATCCTCACAGCGATCATATGAAGTAGGTAGTAGTCTTATCTCCATTTTTCAGATGAGGAAACTATGACACAGAGAGGGTTCATTAAATTGCCAAGATCACTCTTCTAGGAAGAAGCAGAGAAGGGACTGGAACATACAGGGTCTGGCATCAGACACCATGGTTTTGAACACTGCAACACACTCACTTTCTAATAGAGGATGCTCTCTTGGCATGCCATCGTCTTTCTGTTTTGACAATCCTGGATAGGTGTGTTGGAGTGCTTTAGAAAATTATAGGCTATTTCAGTGGCAATTGTTCTGTCTAGTTTTCCATAAAAAGGGAAGTGCTTTGAGTCATACACAAAGGCCAAGTGGAGTAAAGTCATTGCTTAATGTTATATAGTAGCCTTTCTTTGTCCTGATAGTTTATAACAATAACTGATGTAAGAGAAGAACTAGAGATAAACTTCAGGCCAGACTTCCCTGTTAAAACTACCATTTGGTGAGGAAAACACCACTTCTATCCTATTCACCAACAGCAAACATTTCACTCATGTATTATTCTACATTAAGACAGAACTAAGACAAATAAAATGGTTTTTAATGATCCTGTCCCAGGAAAATGTGTTAAGAGAAAAAGGACGTGGCCATGCAAACTTCTTTGCACAGACCTGGGTCATCTGAATAATTGACGTTTGTTTGAGACAACATGGAAACACTTTGAACTTAGAGTCAGGAAAACTAGGAAAGAGATTTAGCAACACAACTTGACTTTTCCGACCTTGCAAAATGAGTCACTAAATTGTTATGACCTTCAGTTTATTTGTAAATGGGGATCCTTTCTACACTGCTAAGCACAAGGAAAGATTGTTAAAAGAGCAAAATGACATGATGGATGTGAAAGTGCTTTGCGAACTCTACATAGATTTGTTTTAACTCAATTCACAAGCATTTGCTGAGTATATCCTATGTGATAAGGACTGTGGTAAACCCTGAGGTTACAAGATTAGTGGGATCTAGTCCAAAACTTCAAAGGGTTATTATTGCTGGCGTGTTCATGGTAAGTCATATTTATAGTAGAATAGAGCTGTGTTTTCCGTGTAATATATACAACCTATAGTACATTTGGTCCCCTCATTTCATAAATATTTACTGTAAGTGTATGTTCACTTTCTAGGACATAAGGCATGATTTTATACTTTTAAATTATTGTTGCGGTTTATGTTTTTATACCACACTAATCATCATTTCTGTGATTTATTTGTTGACAAATCTTTGGTTAAAAATGTAAGCATCAATTATAACATTGTTTCTATGAGAAATATACTCTGCTTTATCACTAGTGTTTTTAGAAACACATTACACTCTAATTTGGAGGCTGCCTATATTTGAAATTCACTTTTCCAATAAAGGCACTAAGAGTCTGAAAAATGGGAGTTTTCTCAAGGAAACCAAAGTATACAGGAGAAGAACTAATGTTCTTCATAAATTCTATAGCTTAAATTCATGAGGTTATGTTTATTACAATCAAACATGCATTTCCTCTTGTTTTCCAAGTAAGAAATTACATCATTGTTTGTTTATTTATCATTCATTCAATGATCATTTGTTGCATAGTCTCTATGTTCCATACCCTGTTCTACATGCACCAAGAGATATGAGTTTTAAAAAAAAGAAATCTATCAGCGTCTTTTGGATTTTTGCCATCCTAACTGGGGTGAGATGGTATCTCAGTGTGGTTTTGATTTGCATTTCCCGGATGCTGAGTGATGTTGAGCATTTTTTCATATGACTGTTGGCCATTTGTATATCTTCTTTAGAGAAATGCCTGCTTAGCTCTTTTGCCCATTTTTTGATTGGGTTGCTTGTTTTTTTCTTGTAAAGATGTTTGAGTTCTTTATATATTCTGGATATTAGACCTTTGTCAGATGTGTATTTTGCAAATATTTTCTCCCACTCTGTTGGCTGTCTTTTAGCTCTGTTAATTGTTTCTTTTGCTGTGCAGAAACTTTTCAGTTTGATATAGTCCCATTTGTTTATTTTTCCTTTGGTTGCCCATGCTTTTGGGGTCATATTCATGAAGTCTGTGCCCAGCCCTATTTGCTAAAGGGTTTCTCCTATGTTTTCTTTAATAAGTTTTATTGTTGCGGGGTGTATATTTAAATCCTTGATCCATTTTGAGTTGATTTTAGTACATGGTGAGAGATGTGGGTCTAGTTTCAATCTCCTGCAAATGGATATCCAATTATCCCAGCACCCTTTGCTGAAGAGGGAGTCCCGACCCCAGTGAATAGACTTGATGCCTTTGTCGAAGATCAAATGGCAGTAAGTACGTGGGTTGATTTCTGGGTGCTCTATTCTATTCCATTGATCAGTGTCTCTGTTTTTATACCAGTACCATGCTGTTTTGGTTATTATAGCTTTGTAGTATAGTTTAAAGTCAGGTAGAGTAATACCTCCAGCTTTATTTTTTTTGCTCAGCGTTGCTTTGGCTATTCATGGTCTTTTGTTATTCCAGATAAATAACTGTATAGTTCTTTCCATTTCTGTGAGAAATGTCATAGGAATTTTGATGGGGATTGCATTAAATTTGTAGATAACTTTGGGTAGTATAGTCATTTAGGAAAAAACTTCCTCTTAACTAGAGAATTATTTACATTTCCAAGTGATTATGACTATTGGTCTTATTTTACCTTTTGTTCATATTTAGTTGTTTAAGTCATTATTATTAATACCAAACGCAAAGGACATTCTTGGGGGGGAGGGGAGAGAGGGAGGAGGGAGGGAGGTGTCGGTGACGGGCCATAATAATCATATACAGTGTATATTGACAAAATAAAAAAAATAAATATTAAAAAAAAATAAAAAAATAAAAAATAAAAAAATAAATATAAAAAAAATAAAAAATAAACCATCACCTAAAAAATAAATAAATAAATAATAAAAAAATTAAAAAAAGAAATCTAAATGAATTAATGATATAACCCCAGCCCTTGAAGATCTCCTAGTAATAAACATTCCCTGAGTTGGGATGCAGTGTTAAAGACAGCTCATAAGAAAGACAGAAAGAGCCTGGTCTGTGGCAGAGCCACCATACCAGCCCTGGAATGTCAACCTCCAGACAACATGTTTCAGTAGAAAAATAAAACTAATTGGTTTGAGCCATTTTTGGAGGATTCCTGTTATTCATAGCTGAATGCAATAACTAACTCTTACAGATCTCTGATTCATATGGAGCCCAAAAGAAGGATCTTTATTCCCTCTCTGGGCAAAAACAAATACAGAAGAAAAATACCAGGATGGACACATAAAAAAGCCTTGGAAACATCATAGAGGATCCTAAGGAAATTAAAAACAGAGCTATCTTATTTTTCAACAATCCCACTCCTGGGTACATATCCAAAAGATATAAAGTCAGTATGTTGAAGAGATATCTGCAAGCCTATGTTTATTACATCATTATTTACAATAGCCCAGATATGGAATCGACTCAAGTGTCCATCAATGATTGAATGGATAAGAATATGTGGCATACATACACACCGGATTACTACACATCTTTAAAAAAATATAAATAAATAAATAAGGAAATCCTATCATTTGCAACAACATGGATGAATCTGAAGGACATTATGTTAAGTGAAATAAGCCAGACACAGAAAGACAAATTTCACATGATCTCACTTATGCGTGGAATTTTAAAAAGCTGAAGTCACAAAAGCAGAGAGTAGAATGGTGGTTGCTGAGGTCTGGGAGAGGAAGCGGGGGGAGATGTTGGTCAAAGGATACAAAATTTCAGTTAGCAAGAAAAATAAATTCAAGAGATCTATTTATCACAGGTAACTATAGTTAATAACAATGTACGAGCATTACATACTTGAAAATTGCTCAAGGAATAGATTTTGAGTTCTCACCATACACACACACACACACACATATACACACACAAAAGTGTGAGGTAACAAATCTATTAATCACATCGATTTAGCCATTTCACAATGTATACATATTTTGAGACATCATTTGTAGACTATAAATATATACAATTTCAATTTGCCAAATAAATAATGTAGAAGCTGGGGATGGTTTCATAGAGCAATGGAAACTTTTAAAGTGTAAGTAATAAGGGTGCTTGGGATCTATCTACAGCAAAGAATGGAGAAGAACATCTCAGGAGGAAGTAAGGACAGAAGCAAAGGTGTGGAGGAATGAGAGAACAAGGCATACTCAGGAGCAGTGAGTGTCCCTAATGTGGCTGGGAATAGGGAATTACAAGCAGAGTTGGGAAACATAAGCAGCAGCAAGACTATGAACTGCTGGGAATGCCATCCTCAGGAGTTGGGACTTCAACACTCAGGCACCGGGGGAAATTCCAAGTGGTTCAATGAAGTCCATTGATCCAAATCGTGTCCCCCTCACTGGTGCTAACAGCCTTGTTCAGAAGTTTCACCACAGTTGGAGACTTGAACACTGTGGACAAGGGAGAGCTCGGACTGTGGCTCCTGGAAATGCTTCTCCAGAAATGGCACAAGTCTTATCGAGTAGTTTCAGAAACAGAGCACCTGCCAATAGCTTTCCCTGAGGCCACACATAATGTTGCATTTCCATTTCTCTAGATTTTCAGAATATAGTATAAATCAGACTTACATGGGTCATCCCCTAGGGAGCACTTGATGCACACAGGTCTTGGCTCCATCATGAGACCAATGTTATTATCCAAAGAAAATGAAGTCCTCAGAAATTATTTTCTTTACCTTTCACTGAATTTGATTTTCATTTTGAGATTTCTAGCAATCTCCCTCAGTTGAAACAAAACTCAGCAAACATCTCTTGACCACTTACCATGCACCAATCGTTGTGCTGGGAATGCTGGGAATTCCAACTTTATGATGGTAAAGGTGGGCACAACTTTTAGGTCAGTACAGGGTGAGGAATTATAATAGGGTTGCCAGATTTAGAAAACAAAATTTCAGGATGCTCAGCAAATTTTGAATTTTGGATAAATAATACGTTATTTTTACTGCAGGTATGTCCCAAGTAATATTTGAGGCATACTATATCTAAAAGATTACTCACTGTTTATGTAAATAAATTAAAATTTAACTTGGTGTCTAGTATTTAATCTGACAACATTAACAGCAAAGGATGTGTATAGAGAAAAGGAAACTGTGAAAAGAAAAAGAAGAAGATATTTTGGTCTCTAATAAGGATCATAAGGACCGAAAAAAGAATGTTGTAATAGTAGCTTCCATTACTGACTTCTTACTCAGTAGGAACTCCCGGGTATCAGCAAATTGATTGTTTAAATCCAGCACCCACTGGATTTTGGTGGTGCTTGTACCACACTAGGAAATATTTTGAATATCGCTCTCTCCTTTACCCTGTGCATACACTGCTGAGTTCACCACTAGGACACACTCAAAGGAAGATAGATCCACTCAGCACTGCATCTTCTATAATGGAAAAAAAAAAAGCTGATTATATTCAAATTACAAGCCAAATTGACTCTTCTCCTGCTTTGCTGTCTTGTTTGCTGTCTTTTTTGGAGATGTGTTTGGGTGTGACCCAGTGAATCTCCAGGACAGGGCAGATGGGACAGGGCTGGGAACTAGAACTAAGCTGAGCTACAAGCAATGTGGCAAGAATCAGTGAGACTAGCAAGTTTTGTGAGCCAGGTCAGTCCAGGAAGACGATGGGTTTCCAAACAGATGAGCAACCATGTGGCACGGACCAGACAAGGTGCAGGCAGTTGGCAGAAATACAGGCATGTGGGATAGGGAGGCAAGGCAGAGCCAGACAGGGAATCTAAGCAGGGGCTGCTCAGGATCTGCAGCAAAGAGCTAGGACTGTCAGCTGATAGAGACCCAGGTCCAAGACAGAGTGTGAACTAGACTCTGGTTCCTGGGATGGGTAAATCAAGGTAAGGGAGGTTCCAGGTTTAGAGGCCCAGACATACTAAGTGCATGGGAAAATGTAACCAAAGTTGAAAGAAAGAAAGAAAAAGGAAGGAAGGAAGGAAGGGAGGGAGGGAAAGGAGGGAGGGAGGGAAGGAGGGAGGGAGGGAGGAAGGTAACCTATGATATAAAATGAGAATTGATATAGAAGCTAAGATTTTTTAAAATTGGAAATTCATCTATTCAATTGCCAAAAAGCAATTGAGCATATCTATGGGCCATGCCAGGTACTGCCAGAGGCAATGAGGACTTAATAATAATATGTTATTAGCAATAGATAATATTTCTTGTACGCTTATGATATACCAAGTTATCTTTCCATGTGCTTTGTACATATGAGTTCATTTTATTCTCACAATCCTATGAGGTAATTACTATTATTAGCCTCAATCTTCTTATGAGGAAACTAAGGTAGTGTGAGGCACACTGTGACTTTCTCATAATTACACAGGAAGTTGGCAAATCAGAGTTTAAATCCAGGAAGTGTGGCTTCAGAACTCATGGTCCAATCCACTAAATGACAGAGCCTCATAAAAGATGCCCAAGCTCAACCCCTGCCCTTGTTGAGCTAACAGAGTACAGATGACAATAAAGACAAATACTTGTAACAACTAACACAGCACACTAACTTCACACAGCCTATTAGATCGTGAACATAGTCTTAGTAATCCAGAGAAGAAAGACCAATTGATAGAGGTCTATGAATTTTTCTCAAAGGGGATAACATTTTTAGCTATATCTGGAATGACAATATCTGGGCTTTTGTCTTGTGGATAAGAGAAAGTGCTTTCCAGATAGAAGGAATAGAATGACAAAAGACTCCCGGAAGGCATGTTCAGAGGAGGGCAGGTTATTCCAAGATTCAGGAGCACAGGACATGCCTGAAAAAGTGGCAGGTGATGAGAATAGAAAGGTAGAGTTAGGGTCACATCTGAGTGCCACAGTAAAGCATGGACCCCACAGTGGAGATTCTGGGGAGCCATCCTGGGTCACAAGCAGGAAGTAACACAGTAAAAGCCTGGAGCACTGTAGAAAATGAGTGATGGGAAAGAGAGAGAGTCTGGGTGAGCCTGGAGACTGGGCCCACAGCATGAGTGAAGAGCTGCTGAGACACATTCTGCCAGACCAGCCCCAGCTCTCCAAAAAGCAGGAATAAGAAGGCTGGGACTCATGCTGGGCTGATACATAATAATGGCAATAATAGAAAGCACATTCACGTGGCATTTACCAAGTGCCAGGTAGTGCTCTAAATGTTTTACACCTATTAACTCTTTAATTCCTCACAGCATCCCCATTTTACAGATCACAAAACATAGAGGTTGAGTAATTTGTTCAAGGTCACAAAGCTAATTGGTTGAGAGAGCTATAATAGTCAGGGTTCTCCAGAGAAACAGAACCAATAGGAAGGACAAAGAGAGAGAGAGAGAGAGAAATAGAGAAAGACAGAGAGAAAGAGAGAGAGAGAGAGAGAGAGAGAGAGAGAGATTGATTCATTATGAGGGATTGGCTCTCAGGATTATGGAAGATGAGATGTCCCACAATCTGCCATCTGCAAACTGGAGGCCAGGAAAGCTGATGTTTAGGTCTAGTCTAAGCTCAGAGGCCTGAAAACCAGGAGGACCAATAGTATTGTCCTGGTTGGAGTCTCGTTGTGCAAGAACCAAGAGAGCCAATGCCCAAGGGCAGGAGAAGATGAATGTCCCACTCAAGAAGAGAGAGTGAATTTGCCCTTATTCAGACTTACTGCTTTATTCAGGCCCTCAACAGATTAGATGACACCCACCCACACTGGTGAGGGTAATTTTCTTTGCTCAGTCTACTAATTTAATTCTAATCTATTCTGGAAACACCCTCACAGGCACACCCAGAGATAGTGTTTTACCAACTATCTGGGCATCCCCTAGACCAGTCAAGTTGGCACTTAAAATTCACCATCACAGAAACTTAGTTTTGAACCCAAGCAATCTGGCATCATAGTCTGTGCTTCTAGCCAGTACACTCCACTCCCTATGGTGCCTCCAAAATAGGATGGGAAATGGTGATGTAATTTGACTCACTAATTATAATTTAAAATTTTTCAGGATCCAGAAATCTCATTTTTGCAATATGGTGTGAAAAAGAATTGGGTTAAGTCAACAGGTGAAATGTTGAAATATACAGGAAGAAAAGAAGTTTCTTCCTTTTGGTCCCCTTGGTGGAAATGATGCGAACTTGTACCTGTGCCACTCAGTTAACAGGGAGGAGTAGATCTCAGAACCTATGGAGAATTGGGTTCCATTTTATCTCCACTGTTGTGAAATTGTGAGTTAGTTTTTCTTTCTTTCCTTTTTTTTTTTATTTGAGTCTTTATTTTCTCTTCTTTAAAATTTGAATAATACCTACCTCATAAAGTTTTCAAAAGGACTAAAGAGACCATACATTCAGCTCATGGAAAATTCTCAATAAATGATAGTATCGGGTGATGATATGATCATAAAGAAGTGAAGAGTTCCTTGTCTTTAGAGGTAATCAAGTAGAAAATAAGCGGCCATTACAAGTGATATTAAAAGGAGGCTTATGAGTTATGGAGCTGTCCTTTCCAACTTGTGGATTTTCGATTTATTCCAAAACGTGGCCAAAGTCATGCAGGGAAGAAGTCATGCCATTCCACTAACCTAGTTGTTAGTGATATTTAGTCAAGTTCAGTTCAACAATAGCTGAAAGAATGGCCAAAAATAAATTGCTGGAGCTCCACAAATACCAATGTGGAAACTTCAGGGAGAACAACGAGAGGAAATATCATGAAGACCTCCAACAGTGAACTGCAGCTAGATGACTAATCTCTAGAACCCGGGCTCACAACACCTCAACTTACCCCTCATAAAATATCATCAGCAAAGTCCACTGGGGAAGGTTTCTTCCATAGGGAAAAATCTCTGTTATCACACTGATCAATTAGAAAACTGGGATCAGTGTTTTAGACATTGCCTTATCTATATTATTTAGGAATGAATCCACTTTGGCATCTGAAGTGTGGCATTGTTCCATTTATTAGAACTGACCTAGAAATTAGGCCAGTGAGGTCACATGAATTAAGTCTTAAGTAAAGTTACAAGAATCATATACGTAGATATTTTCTTTCATTTTTTTGTTTGTTCAGTTTTTGCCTTTTGTTTCTCCTGCATTGAAAAATATAAAAATATAATTCACTTGTAGCACTATCGTGAAGATCCACAGAGACTTATAATTTAAGTCCTTGAGGTATTTATTTATGACCTAAAGGAAATGTTTTTAAAAATTGGTTGAAAGGAATTATACAATGTAGATAAATGCCTCTTGCCACTTTACAAAGCTTGAAGTCTATCCAAGAGCTTGAGGTCAGGCTCAGAATGTCCCAAAGTAGTGGTATTGGATGCTCTCTACTTGCAGAAACTGGAAAATAGAGTGAGAAGACCAGCACTTTAGTTCTGATTTTGGCATTCATTTGTTTTATGACTTGCAAAAGTCATTTACCTCTCTGGGCCTTGGTTTCCTTTGTTGTAAAATGGACTAGTTGTACTACATGATTACTAAAGACTTGGAGGCTTAGTGAATAGAGAAGGATACACTCTACTTACTCTAAGAGGTCAGGCCTCAGTAGTAGTCAAGAGCAGGGACTCTGGAGCCCACTGCCCAAGGACACATCCCAGGGCTGCCACTTACTTGCAGCGGAAGCTTAGTCTAATTACTTAGATTTTCAGTGTCTCATTTACCCCCTCTGTAAAACTGTGATAACCTCATAGGATTGTTGGGAAAATTGAATGAGTCAACATTTTAGCACAGAACAGTTCTTAGCACAGTGCTAGGCTGACCATGAAATCTCTGTGAGAATTACTCTTTGCCAACCACTGTGCTAAATCTTCCAATCTTTATAGCATTCCTTCAAAGCTGATATTTCTATCCCGGAGAGTCTAGTTTCTAGCCTAGAGCTACACAGCTGGTGATGGCCAAGGTGGCATTTGCACTGAAGAGCTCCCAAAATCCTTGTACCTTGATGACATCACATTGTCCCCCTGGTTCCTCTTTCCTTTCTATTCTTCCTGGCCCTTTCTGTGTGCAGGTCCAAGGTTCACCAACTAAAAACCAGAAATGAGCTCTGGGAGTTATATTTAAAGCTGCCTTTGCAAAGACTTGAGAGTCTCAGGATAGGATAATCCTGTGTGACTATAGCAAATCAATTAATTTCCCTCCTCCAGGGCTCTTTATTTTAGTTAATAGTATCACCTGCCCCAGAGTCTCTCAAGCTAGATTTCTAAGATGGGTTAATGCCATAGAACTGACAGTTGTAACCATGAGAAGAGATAAGACCACACAACAATCAAAAGAGAAGTACAAAGTTATTATCATATAGGTGCTTAATGGCATTGATGCAATTAAATATCTACTGCTGATAAAAACATGTTTAAAAATGTGGCATGATAAATAATGTGGGCCAAAATTCATCATCATGCTCACAAGTCTCATTACCATTAAAATCAAGGAAAGGAAAAAACACATTGACTATTTCACATTTCTTCTCTGGAACATCTGAACAATGTTGTAGAATCTGAACCTGGTGCAATAGGTATGACTAGTGTAAATGATGAGAAAAATATTATTAATTAAAATAATGATTATATATCTATAAATCTCAACAAATCAATTTAAAGACTTCTAGAACTTTAAAGACAGAAGTTTTAATAAAGTAGCTGAGTATAAATAAATTTTCAAAAATTAATAGCGTTTCGGCTATAGCCTCATAATCCCTACAGTCTATTTCCCACAAAGTAGCTAGATTAATCGTTTTAAAGCAAAGTGACCATGCCACTGGCCTGCTTAATGTCATTCAATGCCTTCCCATTGCATCTTAAATAAAATCTAGACTCCTAACTCTGGCCGTGCTATCCTGTTCAGCATCACTTCCTGCCTCCACCCCTTGCTTGTGATTATTCAGACCCCCTCCCACCATCCAAGCTTCTCAAATATTCTCAGGTATTCTCACCTCAGGGCCTTTGCATATGTGGTTCCGGTTGCTTTGCAGGCCCTTGCTGCTTGCTCTTTGGGTAACTAGATCCTTCTCATTCTTCAGACCTTGGCTTAAAAGATCTCTCCTTAGAAAGGTTTTCCTTGAATACTCTATGTTAGTAGCTTCCCTCCCAGCCTTGCAAATCTTACATGCTCTTATTCTTAATCAGCAAACCCCATTCATTGCTTTCAATGCATGCATCCTTATCTGAAATCATATATTCCTATCTTTGTTTCTATATTTACTGCCTCTCTCCCTTTGTAGATCCATTTTACTATGCTGGAAACCACAACTGTTTTCATGTAATTTCAATAAAAATTCCAGTAAATTTTCTGGGGGAAATTGGCAAAATAATTTTGACATTTATGGAAAATAGTAAACAGATAATGGTGGCAATGATAACTTTATAAATAAAATGAAATAAGAAGGAAACATGCCTTGATACATATTGAACAGTATTGCAAAGCTACAATTATTAAGGTAATTAAATAGAATAAACTTAAAATAATTGCTAGTACATGAAGTATTTAATCTATTGTAAAAGAGGCATTACATTTAACAGGTAAAGGAATAGATTATTCAATAAATACTATTAAAGAATTTGTCCATGGAAAAATTTGGTGGCTTTTTACTACACATCCTAAAATAGAACAACATTCAGATAAATTTATCTGCTAAATATAAAAAATAAATAAAAAGAATTGGAATGTAATATTTCAAGGATATTAAGAATCTTGTGATAGAGAAAAGCTTTCCAAGCTTAAATATAATGAATAAAAATGATACCTCTATATTAAACATATTCATTAAAAAAAACCTTAAAATAAAAATTACTTGCCAGGAAAATTATTTATAAGACAAACACTGACAATAAGATAATATTCCTAATCTGTAAATAATGCTTATAAATCAATAAAAAAAATCACTCATACCCTAAAACAAAAATAGGAAAAAGTCACTAGTAAATAATTCACATAAGTAAAATAACAAATGTGGACATATGCAAAAAATGATCAATCTCCCTAATAATCAAGCACATACAAATTTAATGAGCTAATATTTTTTAAGTATTAAAGTAGCAAAGATTTTTCAAAGATAATCTCAATGTTGGCAAGGATGACAGGCATTCATGCATTATGATAAGGAGGGTAAATTGGCACAACTTGATTGAAATGCAATTTGGCAATGTGAAGTGAAGAGTATTCAGAAAGTTAGTATATCTGTGGAATCAGTAATCTTCTAGGAATATATTCTGAATACATGAGTACCTAGATTTGTGTACAAGGATACTCAATGCAATATTAATTACAATGGCAGGAAAAATTGTTTCTACTCTAAGTGTAATGGTTACATATATGATGGTATAGCTCTTTCATGGAATACAGTTTGACTATTTAAATTAATGTTTTCAAAGCCAAAGGACATGAGAAAATACTAATGACATAACGTTGAGTGAAAAAATTAAAACAGTAAACCGTATTCAATATCATCCTAATTTTAGATATATCTATGCCATAAAATTTTATGATAATAAAATAAATTTTAAAAACTAGATATATTAAGGTGGTTAAGCTATAAATTTTTTTTATTTCCTAGTGTTTTCATATTTTCTAAATTTTTCATTATTATTACTTTCAGAATATTATTGTTTTAATACCAAAACTTCTTAAAATTTTGAACACAATTAAAAGAAAAGAAACAAGATAAGGGTTTAAAGAGAAAAATCAAGGGAAGTTCATTTTAGGAAAATTAAAACTGGGTTTTTTTATCTGTAGGCTAAGGTGATAAAATGGTTAGAGATCAGAAAATGGAGAAGAACACTATAAAAATAGAATAAAAAAACATACGCTAAAATTGTATGACTTCATCAATAGGCAAAATATGCAAATTAAATAAATAATGAAATCATTATGCCTATTAAATCAGCAGGTAGATAGCTGATGACTATGTGTGTACAGTGGAGGGGAGAAATTAAATTCTCAATAATCCCATGGTCAAAGTTTTGCACAAGTTCACTCTAGCATTGGTACAAACTAGAGCTACCTTCTTGGAAATCGGTTTTCCAATCTATAAAAGCCATAAAAATGTGCATTTTGTTTGACTTAGCATGGAAATTTATCCTGAGAAACAAGCCAAAAGAAATAAAAAGTTGCATGTTTTAAGTGTGAAAGACAGCATTGTTGATTACAGCCCCAGATCAAAGCCATGTAAATATTGGAGAGTATGGGAATAGTTAAATAAACTATGAGACTGTGAATTTAATTATTTTTAACCTATAAAGAATGCTACATAGCAGTGTGTCTATGTTGTATAGATGTAATATTAAGGGAAGAGGCCAAGATACAAAATTATGCAGGTACATGATTGCAAATAGGTCAAAATAGATAAACCTATGGTCAAAACTAAAAATTTTCCAAGGTTTTGGATTCTAATTGATTTTTCTCTCATTTTGCTATATGTAATTCTGCTCTGATTTATCTTGCTTTGAGAGAGACAGTGAAAGAGAAATTGTATAGGAAAAGAAGGAAATGGACGGATCGTGCAAACAGGTTTACCCCAAGGGGAAAAAAGAGGTTCAGAATGTTTTAACTTAGACGGTCTCCTCAATGCCATCTCTGTGACAGGTATTTTTGAGTACATTACTGCATTTATCCCTAAAAATATCCCTGTAAATGTGTGCTATGGACTGAATTGTGTCCCCTCCAAAATCTGTATGTTAAAGCTCTAACCCTCAGCACCTCAGACCGTGACTATATTTGGAGGCAGGGTCTTTAGAGAGGTAATTAAGTTAAAATGAGGCCCTTAAAGTGGGTAGTCATCCAATATGACTAGTGTCCTTATAAGAAGAGGACACTTGGACATACAGAGAAACACCAGAGATACTAGTGCAAACAGAAAAGACTAGGTGAGGACACAGCAAGAAGATGATCCTCTGCAAGCTAAGGAGAGGCCTCAGGAGAAACCAGACCTGCCATGCCTTACCTTGATCTTGAACTTCAGTCCTCCAGAACTATGGGAAAACAGACTTTTGTTGTTTAACCAACCCAGTCTGTGGTATTTCTTACAGCATCCCTAGCAAGTAAATACAGTGTGTTATTTTTAATTCCTGTTGTATGCATTAAAAACGATAGACTCAGAATGGTTAAATAACCTGTGGAGGGCCACGCAGCTGTATGAGTCCACACTCAAACCCAGAGACCTTGTGCTCCAAAGCCTAGCTTTGTTCACCACACCCGTCCAAAAAATCACCTTGTTCCTTCAGACAGGTGGAGAAAGGCAGAGTTGAGCAAAGACACCGCGTTTATTCTGCAGGTGGTGGGGTGAGTGGGGAACAAGGAGAGGAGATGAGGAAACACTGGATAACTTCTTGATTTTCAGTGAAATTTTCTGCTGAGAGAGGGGCCATGAAACTTAGAGAGTGGAAATGTCATTAGCAGTTTCTATAAGAAATCGGGTCTGGTACAGGAACCCAGAGCAGATCTCAATTCCTATTCCAGAGAGAGTGAACAGAGAAAAGAACATACACTTTGGAGTCACACGGATTAGGTTTCAAATTTTGCCTTCAATGTACCTACAGCACAGTGGTTCTCATCAGGAATGATTCTGCCCCAGACCCCACCCATACCCCAAGGGACCTTTGGCAATGTCTGAGAACAATTTTGGTTGTCAGAGCTGGGGTCGGAGTACTACTGGTATCTAGTAGATAGGGGCCAGGGAAGCTACTAAGCACACTACAATGCACAGGACAGCCCCTCACAGCAAATGATTTTCTAGCCCCAAAGGTCAAAGGTGCCGAGTTTGAGAAACACTGATCAAGAGGGAAGGCCTTAGGATAGATACTTAGGTAAACTCGCCGAGACTCAGTTGCTGTGTTTCTAAAATAGTGATGGTAATATCTGCCTTAGAGGCTTGTGAAGCTTAGAAGGGTTGTATGTACAATACAGAGCATGGCGTTCAGTCACATGGGTACTCCTAAATTACAATTTTATCTTCACTTAATCAACTGAGCCCTCAGGTTCCCTCTGCCTCAGTTTCCCCAAATACCTACCTCCATCCAAACAAGCTGCAGACCCCCAAATCTAGCCTCAACATTGACAACTTGTCTATTAACCAACCAGGCTTACCCTTCACCCCTCAAAAATTGAATGACTAATATTTATACTACAAACTTGTAATAAAGAGGTAAAATGCCAAGATGTTACTCTAGGACCCAGGAATACATTTCACTTCTAGAACTGTACTGATGGTAAGTCAAGCATTATGGATATGTGCCTGGATTTATCTACCAGGATGTTTATTCCAGAGTTATTTACGGTAGGGGAGAAGTAGCAAAAACCTAAATATCTAAGAGTAAGGATTGGTTAAATAAATGATGATACATCCGTTGGAGACAGTCCATTTTATGATGTAAAAAATAAAAAATAAAAAGTAGATTATAAATTAGAGTGTGAAACATGAATCTTTATTATAAAATACCATCTAAGCACAGAAAATACCTGATACCATACCTATCAAAATAGAAACAGTAGTTCTCTCACGGTGGTATCGTTACAGCTGGCTTTTTTGGTGTGCCTTCCTGCATATTCCAAATTTTCTAACATGAACTTGCATCATTACTCTAAACAAAATAAGAACAATAAATAGTATATAATTTGGGAGTTAAATGTATACTTTACTCCGGTTCAAAAATAGTTGCACCTCATTTGAATTAAGAAAATCAGAGGAAATCTCGAAACATGAGCCTGAATTTTGTGAGGTTCAAAAGAAGAAAAACTTACTAAATTGACGAGAAGTTTCTTCTTTGTGAGGAGTTGCCAACTTCATTGCCTGTAACCGGAGAGTGAGTAGTGAGGTCTTAGCTCTCAGAAAAGAAGCCAGCTTCTCTTCCAAATGCAACAATGTGCCTAGCCGAATTTACTTTTCCTGCTTCTAGTGTCAGATGGCCATTTGCCTTATCTCAACTGAGAAAACTTCAATTCTGAATTCTCCAAGTAATTGTACACAAATGGTCTTAAAATCAACACAGAAACCTTCTCTGCCTTTCTTAGGCTTTCTTCAGTTCTATGTGGTAGAATAGTTTTCCACAATGTTTTTAAGTATACCTATACATAAGAATTAAAGAATGAAAACTGTGAAGTGTTCCAAGAGCTTTCGGGAAAGGCTTTTAATCTGTAAGCACTTCAACGTGGAGCTTATGTAAATTGAGGAAAAGAGCAGTTTTGCAAAGGATCCAACCAGAAAAACATCCACTGCTCTTCTTCCACAGCTAGGCAGCTTCCACACCGCATATGCTCTGAAGTAGAACTCCTAAATTCTCCTAAAACTTGCCCACACCAACATTTGCCTATAATTCAGGCCATATCTACCAAAGCACCATGCAGTGCAGACCAATAATGTCGGCACCCTGGCACCTCTTACCGTGAAAGTTCTGAACCCTTTCACCTCATTCCTGCCTTTGTTCCCTGGCACACACTATATTCCTGTGCTACCCAGATCTTCAGCCCTTGATTTTTTTTTTTTTTTTATTCCCAGCTCTATATTTGTCCTTGGGACATGACGATAGATATGGCTTTTTAAATTGCGACCACCAGAACTCTCTTGACCTGGTTTTATACTTACCTTCTGAAGCCTTTCCTCATGGTTGGCCTTGGTGGCCACCTGGGCTGACCCCACCTGCCTGGCATAGATCCATATGGAAAGCACTCCTGCTAGGCAGGCCCTATCTCCCTTATCAGAGGATGGGGCATCTAGGTATTTAGAAGGCATTGTCCTCAAAACTCTAGAGAACAGAAGCCAGGGAGTATGTCTACTACAAGTAGCAATGCCAACCCAATTAGAATGGGAAGTGACTAATTCCATTAACAGCTAGTATTTCGGTTACACAAAGCCAAGTGGTACATGTGAGTGATTATCTTCACGATATTGCCTAGATTTTTTGAGTTGGGTGAATAGGTCCCAACTCTGCCACTAACAGACTGGATGATCTTGAATAAGTGGTCAAAATCCTATGCTTTATACTTCTCATCAGAAAAATGAAAGGCTCAGAAAAAAGCAAAGAAAGTTGAAGGTGTCTGGTACAGAAAAAGAGCATAGTCTGGGGTCAAATAGGACTGAATTTGAATACTAACTCTATCACTAAATCCCTGCGTGACATTGAGCAATTTATATAACTTTTCTTACTTTCCATTTTCTACTCTGAAAGTTGATACTTTATAGAATTATTGAGTATGTCTAGAAAACACAAAAAACACCAAATTCAGGTCTGGCTCGTGAGAATCACTACCATCACCAGTAGAGCTCTAAAATTTATTCTCAGTATATGCCACACATTCACCAAACATATACCATGCCATAACCGTGAAGGGATTCATGCTTGTCAATGAGTCTTGGAACCTTAGAATAAGAAGGGGCTTAATCTTGGATAGTAACATTTATTGAAATTCAGAAAAGTAACTGTGAGTATACACATATGATCTCTTGTGATATAGAGGCAGTGATATTGTAGATTATAAACCCAGAAAACTAAAACATCGTGTACTAAAATTTAGTAAATTATAATAAATCTGATAATAAAATTAAAGTGAACTAGGTTATTTCTTTTCAGACCTTGTTACTAACTAGACTTGTGACTTCCAGTAAGTCATTTCTAGACATGAGTTTTCTCTTCTGTACAGTGACATATGTATTAGTCTCTATTCTCAACTGCCAAGTAACAAACATGACTTTAAATAGTTTAAGCATTAAAGAGAATTATTAATCCAATAGAAAAGGTCCAGTTTAGCATTAAGTTTAGGTAAATGCTAGGCGAGAGTAAAGGACTCAAATGTAATGGATGTGCTGCGAATTCATAATCTAGGACTTAGATCCCATCAGCAAAAAAAAAAAAAAGTATCTTTTCCCAAAGCTCTGGCAAAAAGAAAAAGATAACAGAGAGAACTCTGGCTTGTCTTGGGTCATGTGCCTGCCCACTGCTAAGCCAGGGAACTTCGACCAAGGCTTCGGGTGTTTGTCCAGTCCTGAGTCATCTGCCCAACCCTATGTGTTGTTAAGAGAAAGGAAGATCCTACTTACCATCAGAATCATGTGCTGGTTCCCCCCCAATGTCAGTGGGTCTTTTATGTTTTTCTACTCTTTTGGGGATCCTGCTATTGTGTTGCCTGTTGTCTAATATCTACAACAGCTATTTTATATTTTCTTTTAGTTTTCCTAGTGAAAGTGTGGACACTAATTCTCTTACAGCTGGACAGAGAGATAGAGGCAAAGATACAGAGAAAGAAAGAGAGAAAATTCACTCTGCAAATAGTTGGTCAGTGGGGGTAAGCACTAAAGCAGCATAAATCGTGTGACCAGGAGCCAAACATCTCTGGGCATCCCAGCAAATGCCGGGATGATGGCGAAGGACAAACGAGATAGTGCAACCTAGCAGATGCCAGCTCTGGACTAAAGCAACGTAGGTCGGCCTCCTTCCCCTAACACTCTTTCAGTCCCCCAGTCTTCCAAAAGGTCCCTGTTACTCACACCAATTAAAGAGAAGGGGAGAAGGGGGGTGGGGGAAATACCTAAAATGACAAAGAAAGGCCCCAAAGTGACTGAAAATAAGTAGGATAGTTATTTTTAAAAAATCAAGTTTTCGGGCCGGCCCGGTGGCGCACTGCTACAGTGCACCGCTTGGGAGTGTGGCGGCGCTCCCGGCCGAGGGTTCGGATCCCACATACAGACCGGCGGCTCACTGGCTGAGTGAGGTGCAGGCGCAACACCGAGGGTTGCGATTCCGTTGCCGGTCCCGGTCCAGTACGGGCGCGACACTGAGGGTTGCGATCCGTTGCCGGTCACGAAAAAAGACAAAAAGGAAAAAATAAAATAAAAAATAAAAAATCAAGTTTTCTGTCATTAGATTAAGAGAAATTTGGTTTGTTTGTGGAAACAGAAAATTATTGCCCCTCCCCAACAAAAGTCTCATTAGGGAAAATTGTAACATCACTCATAATTACCCGTTTTCCTCTGGTGTCCATTGTTCTCTGATTGCTTTAGGTGTGCTCACCTTGTGTCCTCATGTGCATTGCAAGTTTCCTGAAGACAATTACACAATTTTTTTAATATTCCTTTTTTAAGGAATACCCCACAGACTATAGTACACAGAGGAGATCACAGGAAAAGATGTTTAATAAGTATGAGGGGCTTTACCTGCCAATCACCTGCATCTGTCTCTTTACAATTCTTCCACGAGGTTGCTCCAGTTTACAAACCTCTCTTCTTTCTTCCTCAGTAAGAAAATAACAACCCTACTTGTGATATTTTCCTGGACAACCCTTATAGTAAATATTTTCTCCCATAGCCACACAGCGTGACAACTTTTTCAGATACTTTGCTTGGAAAAATGTAATCATTGTGCTTTAAATCATTATGTGAACAAGAAACTTTCATGATTTTGAATTTTTTTTAGCTTACAGACTTAAATGCAACTCCTCTATAAACCTCCCACTAAATGAACATTATATTATTTGTCAAGTAAAAAAAGAGAGAAAAAGAAGCTTATAAAAAAAATTCCCATTTCCTTTCTCCAAAAAAATTTTGAAAGCAAAAATATACTCGATTGTGTTATGTAGCATTGATAGGACACACAATATTCTAATTGTTTGGGCAAAGATATGGCAAGTCTTAGTGAGACTATTATTTTATTTGAAATACATCATTATATTTTATTTTTCTGAATTACATTCAAAAACCATGCCGGCAGGGCCCCTCCAGGAGAAAACAGAGTGAAAAAATCTATTGGCGAGGGAGCTAAGTGTTGAGGGAAGAGGGTAGCCCAAAGCTGCCTGATTTAGAATGCAACAACCAGCAGGGGTTGTATAAGTGATTATACTTCAAAAAATATTAGCTTCTGATTATTGTTAAGTGGACTTTGCTGTAAAATAAAACTTTAAATAGCATCTATTTTTCTGGCTTCCAGATACATGGTCAAAGGAGGGCTAAGCAGTCTTTGGGAGTCAATCGTTGCCATAGAAACATTTATAAGTTGATTTTCTGTGCTGAGAGGTGCTCTGCATACAGGCCATCTAAGGAGAGGTAAATCCCCAAGGGACAGACTCAGACATGCCAATTAATTAGAACAGTGCAGAAGAATCAGAAGGAAAGGAAGAAGAGAGGGTAGAAAATGGCTATTGAATTATGGATAAGTTAGTTCAGATATTTACAAAAGGTATTGTCTTCACCATACTAAAGACTCAGATCTGCTTTCACCACATGAAATGTTGGTTTTCAAATTCCGGAGTCCGATACATCACTTACTGGATGTCTGCCTTGGACAATAGATCTGATTTCTCAGAGCTTTAATTTTTTCATCTATAAAATGGGGATATTGATTCCAACTGTGCAGGTTATTAAGAGATTAAAAAGAAAAATACGTGTAAAATGCTAAGCAGAGTATTGTAAGTGTTGAAAAGATTCTCGATCCTTCTGATATCTCAATGAAATTCTCTAGGACTTCTCATACTCCTAGAGAAAAGAATGTGTGGTCAGTCTTCCTGCTTCATTTTTGCCTGTAAATCTCTACTAAATATTCATGAAATTATTGAAACATTTACTTTCTCTATGGCCTTCTTACCTACCCAAACAGATGATTTGAATCAACATAAAAAGATCATGATAGTTGAGAAACGGGATGTTCTACTTAATAAAATATCCTCATATACAGAGGAACAATCTTTCAAACAATTTTATACAATCAACATATCAATCACGAAAATATAGGTTGAGTGTAATTGAATCTCTTTGATGATTCAGAGGTTTCTTAGCTTCTTTTAGGGCTCAGGTTTGGGAATATCCATTTCACAGAAGAATTGAAGTGCCAATTAACCAGATCAGTTTGATGAGGAGGATGAGGGAGGTGGCCTTATAAATAGCTTTTGAGAACCTGTGCTCCATAAATCTGCTGTTATCTCAGATAATATGTCAAACATTGTGGGTAGGAAAACAAATCAGTTTCTGTCTGGCTTATTTCACTTGACATAATTTTCTCTAAGTTCATCCACGTTGCTGCAAAGGGCAGAATTTCATTCTTTTTTATGGCAGAGTAGTATTCCATTGCATAAATATATCACATTTTCCTCACCTCATGTCCTTACTCATAAGTGGGAGCTTAAAGAAAAATATATATATACAACAATCACAATAATTCGGTGAACTTTCAAAAGGAGAGAACAGAACTGAGACCACCAAAGGTGGGAAAGGGGGAGGGGATGTAGGTGAGAAACTGGTAAAGGGCCACAAAAAGTAATTACATTGTATAATGTTGAATATACTAATTACCTTGATCTGAGCATAGCATACGGCACACAGGTGTGGATATTCAATGTTGTATCCCACAGACCCATCTGTGGGATAATCAGTTATGTTTCAATAAGTAAAAATAAAATAAACTTAAAATATCACATCCTCAAAAAAAAAAAAAAAAAAGAAAAGAACTTAGGCTAATTTAAGTTCAGGATAAGCTCATTAGAATGGATGACAGAAACACAAAACGGAATTTCTGGTGTTCACAAAAAAAGTTGTAAGTGCAACTGTAGACAGAAGTACAGAGAGACATAGAGTTGTAGAATAGGGACAAGCTGATATGTGGATTCTCATCTTTTATACCCTTTAGTGGAGAAGGATACTTTAGACTGTATTAATTTTATGGCTCTGGTGTTGAGACTGCCCCGCTCATTCTCTGTCTCGTGATACCTTGGTCCCCAATCAACCCTTGCTGATAATTAGTATTCCCACATAGACATCCTTGGAAATTTTTATGATGGAGACAATTTTATGTTCAACACAATATTTTCTATGCGTAGTTACATAAGAAGTCTACATTTTCCTAACCTCCTTTACAGTTAGATTGAGATGATATAATTCAGTTCTGGCCAAGGGGGTATGGCAAGGATAACATAAGCCAGGCCTAGCTGTTTACAGATCCCATGAAATCCTCCAACCATCTCTGTGCTGCATATGCGACCTTGGAAGCCACATGTTTCAGATGGCATAACTACAAGATCGAGTGGGGCTGATTTATATTAGACTTAGTATGAGTGGAAAAAAAATAACCAGTCAGGCCACCATGTCAGCTGGTATTAAGTACCCTGACAAGCATAACCAGTAAATGTATCTGTTCCCCAACCTCACTTTAAAATTTTCTGCTTCTGCTATTTTCTCCTGGTATGCTGACTGTACCTTGTTCTTCCAGAATTAACTCAATCTTCACTAATTTACTAAGCATTCTGGATTTTAGCATTCATTTTGCCATATTTACTATGGGAGTCATATATTTAACATACAGAATTGTTGCACCTAAAGAGAAATAAGGTAGAGCACAAATAATGAAAATGTTTCCATGGTACAACCCAGTAAATGGATGAGGCTGCTTTTCAATGATGACAACAACTTAGGGAAGTTCAGCTATCCCCAGGATCTGCTCATATACCTAGAGATAAGAGAGGATTGATTACTCAGGACATCTGTCATCCATTCATAACATATCAATATGCCATGGTACATTGCCTGGGAAAATTTTGAAGGAGAAGAAGCCTACTCAAGCAGAGTCCTACATGGTAAAATTATCTTGGTGCTTTTATCACGCTTCAGAATTTGAGCCTAAACCTTTCTTAGGCTCTTCTTATACTACCACGTGAAGAGCATTTACTGAGGGTGCTATGTGTTATATGGTCTCATTAATCTTCATAGTGTTAAGAAGCAGCCTTCATCATTTGCAGTTAGATGAGGAAACCAAAGCTCAGAGAGGGTGAATAATTTTCACATGGCCATGGGGTATTGGGGGACTCTACATTGGAACTCAAATGGATCTAGCTCCAAAGCCATACTGCCTTTTTCAAAACACTTCTATCAGCAAAACCATAGTGGTTGTACCCACCAAACTTAACAGACAGTGATATATAAAGTAGAAATCTAATTTATGGATTTACAATAAGAAATATATTGCCAAACAAATTAGAATATTAGTTTCAGCTCCTAGTTGCATTGTTTTATCTAAATTCTCAGAAATTAAAAATCTGGGGTCACTGGTATCCCATTAAAAAGTAATATTATAAAGGCTTGAATTACAGTGTAGTCTAGACTGACCTGTAAATTGCAGTACAAGGGAGCAAGGTAAGAGCTGAGGAGCAGTGTCTCAGAGCATACAAGATTAGAATTTAATAGTCTGTCCAATAAGATGTTGTCAATCCAGGAAAAAGCAAAAAGACAGAGTCCAGGTAAAGAGCCAACCATGAAGTCGAAAAGTGGTGAGGAGAGAATGTCCAAAACAAGGCAGAGAGCCATGTGTAGAATAACTCTCAGGACTGAAGGCAGGTGGCTGAACTGGTGGTCCAGAGCCAAGCAGGAATCTCTGAGAAGTGGCAGCAAAAGATAGGTCACAATGTCTCTCTTCAAGAAAAGTTAACACGGAAACCAAATGTACCAACAGAGAGAGGCTTGAGGAGCACAACATCTTAGCAAAGATAAGGGAATGAGAACCATTATGCTCAAGTCTTCAAGTTATATGGATGAAGCCTTCCTAGTATCAAACGAATTGCAGTACACATCGGATAATGAAATGCTGGTAACTCACCATTCAGGAACATCATGTTTCAATAATGATGGAGCCGTCTTTATTATCTGGCACTAGGTTCTATATTTGCAGTTCCAGCATTCAGCATAGCTCCATTCCAGTTGCTCCTTGAATAGAAATAAAAATAGAAATTGAATAAACCCTGGCAAAATCATCTATTGTTCTAGCCTCCTTGGCATGCATTTCACCTTTTTCTGGTAAAGCATGGTGATTTTCCCTTTGAGAACCATTCACTCTGGTTGGGGAAGAATTCACCCTCTGGTTTAAGGACCATATAATACTCAGCTTGAGGAAACAAATATATTCTATTCCCCTGGTGTAAGAGATGGATTGAGAGCTAGACATCTAGTCCAAGCTGAAGAGTGAAAATTATACCAGGGATTTTTGGTGAAATTATTGAGAATGATATACTCTCTGTTGTCATGCTACCTTGAAAGGATGTAAACCAAAAATTGATAATTGACATCTTGCCACCATAAGAGGAAAGCTTGTCTAAGAATGAACTAGGAAAAAAAAAATGAATCAAAAGATGAATGAAACCAATTTCTGATGAAATACACACACCTAAATTGAACAGTGCCTGCTGCCAGTTACCCTCGACTTTCAGTTAAGTGAGCAATAAACTACTCTTCTTATTTTCTGAAGTGAATTTATGCAAAGATATATACAGTCTGTCTCTTTAAGGTTATCATTCACACTCTAATTAATCAGCTCAAAACTATTGATGAAGACAGCCTTAACATTCCTCTCAGTTTAACTCAACTTTAGACATGTTTCTTCCTGATTATAAGCCCTAGTTCCCTTGTCTTAGAAGATTTATTTTACAAAACTTGCAATTATAAATTCTTTCTCTGCCCCTTTTATATGTAAATCTTCTCCCAGCTTCTGGACAATTATATTACACAAGAATATCTTTCCCAAGGACCTACAACCCATCTCTTTGAAATGAAAGATAATCAAGAAAGATAATATCCCTATCACCCAGTCTCTGTGGGAGGGCAGGAGCCTAACTTCAATAATAGACCATTAGCAAACTCAAATGGCTCAACCACATTGACCAGCTTTCCCCTTCATGTCCTCTAGTACTTTTCCATCAGTTCAACCCAGAGCTTAAAAACCCTCCAGCTTTTTGTTTCAGTGGAGTTAAGTTCAGTCTCACTTCCCTGTTGCAATAGTCTTGAAAAAAGTCTTCCTTGTCTGTTTAACTCTGTCTAGTGAAATTTTTCTCTGACACTATCTTGTGTCAGGGCTTCTTTTGGTGTAAAATAATGCATTTATTTATGCCAACTGAGTTACAATTTTTCTGTTACAACTAAAAATATCTTAACTGATATAGAAATAGTTAATATTTTTTTCTTTGCTAAATCTAACGGCTTTTAAAGTATTCAGAGCTCTTCTCTCTGCATAACTTTTTATTAGACTTTTATTCCTAACTCTGCTAGGCCCAAAGGGCATCAGGGCAACTTCTTATCATGGCTTTTTACATCACCTTGTTCATTTGCCAGTGTTTACCCAAATCAGAGCCCTATACCCTATACTTACCCTGAAAACTAAACAAAAAGGTTTTGCTGTTTCCTCTAACTCCTTCAAATTTTTCTGCTGCCTCTTTACTCCTAACAGAGGAAGAGGAGGAAGAAAATGAGGAGGAGAAAGATAAGGAGGAAGAGGAAGAAAAAAAGAGGAGGCAGGAGAAGAAGAGGAGAAGGGGATGGGAATGGGGAGGAGGGAGAAAAGAAGGGAGAAGGGAAGGAAGGGGAAGCAGTGAAGGCCAAGACAAAGGGATTGAAAGAGGGAGGGAAGAAGAATGCTAAGGTACAGCATGTCAATACAGCAGCAGTATAAACGCCTGTAATTGTTTCCTTTCAATCAGTGTTCAGAGGAAAGAGCAGCCTTTCACTCCAAAATGAATTATGGCTCTATGTAGACTAAGGGGCACACACATAGCACTTTCTCTGAGTTTCCTATACACGACACACCTATGCAGCAAAAGCAAAGCCTTTTAAGAGGTGCCTTTGTAAACAAGCACAGATGCCTAAGAACATGACTCAAACCCACTGATGTCTGAACTGTGGCCAAACTCTACTCTAGGTCCTTGGCTGTTCCTAGCACCTTTGCCCCATCTCGCAGATGCTGTTTTCGCATAATCTCATCTGTAACTTCGGCCTCCCTGCTTCGCTCTCCAGGTAACTGATGCTTGTTCATGTACTGACTTGACTCTTGTCCTGTGAAGAAAGTTCATTTTCCACCCTCTTGTTCACCTGCTGGTGTTTGCCTCTATCTCTTCTTTCCCAGAAAGAGCTCAAAATATCACTGTCCCTCAACCAAGGGACAAGACAGAATATGCTTGTAGGTATTTTCTACTGATTTCTGTAAGAAAAAAAAAATTATACGAGTGTGTTTCCCCTCTACTGATTGGAAACATACTCATATAACTAATAGGAGATAGATATTAAAATTGTAAAAATATGTGCCCATATCAGTATCTCATCCAAAGCAAACCACTTTTGGAATAATACTCAACAGAAAGTTTGTTTTTAAATTGATTTAAAGAGGGCCAGCCCGTGGCTCACTCAGGAGAGTGCCGTGCTGATAGCACCAAGGCCACAGATTTGGATCCTATGTAGAGATGGCCGGTTGGCTCACTGGCTGAGCATGGTGCTGACAACACCAAGCCAAGAGTTGAGATCCCTTTACCTGTCATCTTTAAAAAATAAAATAAAATAAAATAAAATAAAATTGATTTAAAGGACATGCTGTATTTCTCTTTCTGTACCACATGTTCTCACTCATAACTGGGAGCTGAATCATAAATAAACAAACAAACAATAAAGAGAGACAGAGAGAAAGAAAGAAACAACAATCAGAGCAATACATTGAACTTTTAGAAAACTAGAGGTGGGAAAAGGGGGGAGGGGAGGGGGAGGGAGGCTAATGAGGGATTGGTCAATGGACACAAAAAATGATTGTGTATTGTAATGATGAATAAGCTAACTATACTGATCTAACCAACACACATTCTACACGATTACTGAAAATAAACGTTGTACCCCACATGTATGTATAATAAAATAATTAATTAATTAATCGATTTTTTTTAAAATAAAAAATAAAATTGATTCAAAGGAATGGAATTCACCTCTGGACATTAGGTCCATCTTCTGCTAGCCTTTTGAGCATTACATATTTATAATGTCATAGAAGAGTCACAGTTTTTTAGTGATGTAATAATCATTCAGGATATTTGAGAGTAACATCGAGATGAAGAGTTCAGACTTAAGTTGGGCCCTGAAGTGTGTGGGTGACAGTGTGGGTGGGGAAAGTAAAGGAAGGGAAGGGAGGATAGGTCTGGGGATCACAGGGCCCTGAAACAGAGTGGGACTCACATTGCTGATTTCATGATTGAGCATGGAGCTAATGCTGTATGGAAACAGAGAAAGAAGAGGGATTTGAATGCAAGGCCAGAGTCACAATTTATTTCTAAAAGTACTTATTGAATACTTGTATTCAATACATGTAACAGCTATGTAACAGGCTGCACATTAATTAATAAGGTTGTAAAATCAATCGGTCACAGCTTCTACCTCCAGAACTCATCAAATTTCAGTCGAAATGGTTTCTTTTCATGATTCACAAAAGACTTTCTTATATATTATATTTGATTTTTATGATATTTCCACGAGAGGCAGAGCACATATTAAAACCTCTACTTTACAAGTAACTGAAGTCCAGAGAAATTAGTTGGCTCATTCAAACTTAGTAGTACCAGAATTGGTCAACAAATTCCAGTTTTGTGATGTTTAAATCTGGTCATCTTTTTTGGATTTTATATGACACTGTGTCTTAAAAACCTTGGCCACCAGAATAATACCTCCAAAACAATATCTTTCAATCCATCATTCTGTCAATACAATATTCCAAACATGATAGTGATGGTATTTGTTTATGAAATGTATAGACCAAAGCTGACCTTTCTCACAACGCTCATCCTACCACCAAGACAGAAGATGATTATAATATTTACAGAAAGCAATTTATTTCCAAAGCACTCTCATATGCATCAATACTTGATTCTCCACATTTATGTCAGAAGGCTCAGCATAAATTATTATCTCTCTATTGTAGGTGCAGAAACTGAGGCACAGAGAACACTCTTGCTAAAGATCATATATTTAATTAATTAGGAGTAAATGTAGATCTAAAGTCTACATATCCCAATCTCCAGTCTAGTCTTTTGTTGGCTAAAACTCTCTACTAAAAGGAGGAAGGGTATTCATATAGGAGGGGGTGTCTTGGAGCATTTAATTCCCTAAATTTTAGTTTCTTCATCGAATAGGAACAATATTTGTTGATCACTTCTATGTGAAAGGCAGTCATTTGCAGTTCCATCTCTCCCTCTAGATTATAATACTACATTTCATCAAGGTCATAACAATTAAATAGCCCAAGGTCACATTACTAAGAAGAATAGGGATACAGGATACCAAGTCTTATCATTCAACACTCATTCCTTTCAGAATTCCGGCAACAGAATACACACAAGGGGCAAAACCTAATATAGGGTTTCTGGCAATGTCATGTGTACCCCAACCTCAGGAAAGAAAAGGCACCCTCAGAAGTTCACTTACTGCACAAGCTGAATCTTAAATATCCCATTCTTCGACTGACACCTCTTATCTTTTTAACTCATCTCCTGTAGTATTTCACTCAAACATTTCTTTGATCCCACCAAGACTTTGAATAATATTGAACCTAAGCAACTAAACCTGCTTAGAGTAATCATACTCTGACTAGCCAGACTGATTTCAGATTTATGTCCTTGAGTTTCAAATGGACACTCAACACTACTGTGCTCCCCTAACAAATTCAGTTCCCTACTTTGTGAAATCGCTATTTTACACCTTCTCTCTCCTCAAATCCCCAATATTTCTCTAACATTATTGTCTCTAAACAACTTGCAAATAGACACTAACGAACAAGTACCTTTCCGGTTTTCCTTCCTCAGTCCCACCAGAATCTATACCCACATACTCTGCCTCCCTTCCTATTATAATGAAGAAAGCGATCCCCACTCCTGTTAAATCCCCTTCTCAGTGCACCCTGGATCCAATGCCCTCTCACCATTTCAAAGTTCTTACATCTAGAATTATCTCCCATATCTCAAGAATAATTGAGTTCTTCCTTTACACTGGCTCACTCCTGGAAGAACACATGCGTATCTTAAAATCTATTATCAAAAAGCCTTGGTTTGCTCCATATTTCTTCTGCTTGCTGTACCATTATTTTACTTATTCCTACAGCAAAACTCTTGTTATTAATATCTTAGGATATTTATACTGTGTCTCCACTTCCTTGCCTATCATTTCCTCCTCAATTTGCTCAAATCAGACTTCTAACTCCTATGACTCCACTGAAATGACTCTCATCAAAGGTAATTATGGACAATGTCTTGCCATAACCAAAGGCCAGTTCTCTGACCTCATCTTACTCAAACTCTCAGGGGTATTTGACGTGTCTGACCTCCCTTTCTTTGTGGAATACTTTCTTATCTTGGGTCCTGTTATAGATGAATCGTGTCCCCACCACCCCCTGCCAAATTCATAGGTTGAAAGCTTAACCCCCAATGGGACTGTAATTAGAAACAGGGCCTTTAAGAAAGTAATTAATGTTAAATGACATCATAATAACAGAGCCTTAACTCAACAGGACTGGTGTCTTCATAAGAGAAAGAGGCACCAGAGAGTTCTCTCACTCCACATGTGCACTGTGAAAAGGTCTGTGAAGACACAGCTAGAAGACAGCTATCTGCAAGCCAAGGAGAAAAGCCTCAGGGGAAACCAAACCTGCCAATACCTTAATTTTGGATTTTCACCCTCCGGAACTGTGAGAAGTAAATTTCTGTTGTTTACACTACCTGGTTTGTGTCTCTTGTTATGGCAACCCTAGAGGCTAATGCAAAGTCCGTAAAACCAGTTGTCTGCTTTTCCTCCAACCTCACCATTGTGTCTTCTCATTCCTCCTTGATGGCTTTTCCTTTTCCATCAGATCTGTAAATTTTGTCCTTTCCTCTTCTCTATCCTCAGTTATTTATCAAAAACCTCTTGCTAAGTGATCTTATCTTGTTCTCTGGCTTCAATTCTGCATGTGTGATATCTATAATGTGATATTTTTATAAGAGTCTTTAACATTTAGAGATACATAGTAAAAATTGTGGGTAAAATGATATATTATCTGTAATTGTCTTCAAAATAACACAAGATGGGGGAAAGGGATGGTACAGGATTGGCCCCAGGATGATTTTGTTGGAGCTGGGTGATGGATCCCTCAAGGTTCATTACATGAGATGTTATGGGCTGAATAGTGATGCCAGAAATTTATGTCAATGTCCTAACTCTCAGTACCTCAGAATGTGACATATGTGGAGGTAGGGCCTTTACACAGGTAATTAAGTTAAAATGAGGTCCTATGGTTTGTCCTGTATCCACTATAACTGGTGTCCTTATAAAAACAGGAGATTAGGATACAGACATCCTTGCACACAAAGGAACGACTATGTGAAGATAGCAAGGAGAGACACCTCAGGATAAAAAAACAAACGAAAAACCTGCTTATATCTTGCTCTTGAACTTCTAGCCTCAAGAAATGTGGGCAGATCAATTTCTAATTAAGCCACCCATTCTGTGGTATTTTGTTATGGCAGCCCTGGCAGACTAACAAACTAGTGTACCTATTTTTGTTTATATTTCAAATTGAAATACTTTGTAGTAAAAATGTTTTTTTAAAGACTCTCTACATATGGATGACTTTCAAATTAGTATCCACAAGCTAAGCCCCTTCTGTGAGCTCTGGGTTCTCATACACAACAGTTTTCATTTTTTCCAGTTGAATATGTAACAGGCATCTCATATGTAATATGACCAGAACAGAACAATTACTTTTTCCCTCAAGTCTTCTCCCACTTTAAGTCTTCCCTATCTAAGAATGTATTATGACCATCCAGCAAGTCACTTACACCAAAGTCCCAAGAGGTATCTTTGAGTTCTTTTTCACCCACCACCACATTTGTCTAACAAGAACATGGTTGACTTCTTTTTCAAAATAGATCTGAAATCTGCCTACTTCACTTTATTTTTCTGCTAACCCAAGCCAACACCTTACCTTGCCTGGAACCTTCCATTAACTTTTCAACTGGTCTCATTTCCACACTTTGCTCACCTACAGTGCATCTTTCACATAGAATCTAGATCTAGAGACCTTTCAAAACTGTAACCAATTATATCTCTTCATGCTTGAAAGCCACCAATGGCTTTCATAATGTTCCAAATTCTTTACCATGTCCTACAAGGTCCAGCACAAGGTAGACCCTGTCTTCCTCTCCAGAGGTAAACTTTTGTTGTTTTTAAATCTCTGTGATTTCAGGGGATCCTTATTACCAAACAGAATCTTGCCTATCCTGGATCATGTAACACTTACTAGTATTAAATTTTTATTATTTATTTTTTTTATTTACATGATTCTTTCTCCTCTGACTGAGATATAAGTTCCTCGAGGATAAGGACTCTTTCTATTCACTAATATATTTCCTGTGCCTGACCCAGTCTGTCACTTAGTAGGCAATCAAATATTAGTTGACTCTGTTTATTAAATGGTGTTCAAGAATGTGGCTTTGAGACCAAAGTGAGTCTTCTTCTTTTCTATCCCAAATCTTAAACTTTCAGAGCAAGTCCTGTACCCCATCAACTTCACAGATGAAGAATTCTGTCCTGCCATGTACATTCTGCCACATTTAGGACAGAAAAGCTAGTTAGAAGGCCAGCTACAGGCACTGTGAATGCTGATTGGACTGAATAAAGAAAGGAACAGAATGGAGAGGAATCTGCTGCTCTTGGAGAGAGCAAGGGAAGGAGCAGACAAGACAGCATAACTCCTGCACTTCAGCCTAGCTCTGGCTTTAGAAACACATCAATGGCCCCAGCTAGGGAAAGAGTCCCAACGAAGATCTGGCTGGGACTAAATAAGTTAACTGCCCCTTTCTTTTGGGAAAAAAACAATAAGTAAACAATAAATATTCCCTCCAGTACTCTTCTCTAAGGATGGGGAGCAGCAGCATTATCTTCTATGGGCCAAGGTCAAAATGTATGTATGTACTGTAAAGAGGGTCCACTTTTACTTCCAACATGAAGGTACTGAGTCAAGTAAGGCTTTCTGTCTTTAATTTCCTCGATTTCTGGACTAAAATCCTCTTAATGACATCGGAGTGGGTATAGACATATCATGGACAAGAAAAGAAAGGTGGAACCAAGATGAGATGATGGCCTCAAAAGTGAGTTGATGTTGCATAATTTTTAGACCGACTTACAGACATTTCCATCTGCATTGGCTCATCGAGGAATGATAAGACAGGGGAACTTGGGAAGCAGATAAATGTGAAAGAAGAGCTTCTATTGAGATCCCATTTTAACCTATCTTCTTTCTCTTTGGGGCAATATTTATTTTGGACTAAACAAAAAATTAACATATTAGGCAAAAGGATGAAGTAAGCTCACAAAATAGTACATTGTTTATGGAAAAAATAAAATCCTCGGGAGCACCCCACTCTCCCTTCAAAGTTGACATGCCATTTTAGAGTAAGCTTGCTTTGTTTAAGGTAGAATTTGCATCTTAGTAAAAGCTCACAAGCATGTAACCTGTGAGGAGACAGTTACCATGACAACATTAATGAGCCTGTCCTATGACCAGAGATATCTTAAAGAGAGAGAATGTTAGTATACCCAATCATTATCGTATTCGACTCTGCTTTCTGGACAGCAAGAGCTGAAAAATCACTCTAACCGAGAAAAATATTTATTAATGGTCTCATAGTGAGCCATTTTAAACTTTGAAGAAGAGAATTTTAAAGCATTTTTAAAAATAAACAAAATTGTGCCTAAAAACATCTAAATAAAAAGTGTGTTGTATTTCAAATGAGCTGCTGCAATTAAATTGGGTTCTGTTTTCTAACAAAAAACGTCTTGAATTTACTATCCTAGTTTAGCCTGACATATATGCTTGTACAATCTTCCTCATTGAAGGATTTCAAAGCCTTTTCATTTGATAATTAAATCAGTAATCCTTCATATGCCTCTTAACTAAACAATAAATATTTATCAGGAACTTTGTATAACACATATTATGTTCCTGTAACATTCAGGCTCTCTAAATACAGCATAGCTTTTTGGACTTAGGCCAAAACTGAGAAAAATGAGGCTCAGAGAGTTTGACTGGGTATCTTGGGGGCACACAGTCATAAGTAGTACTTTGAACTCCACCAGAGGGGGGTAAAGGTAGTGCTTTTTGAACTGTTCCACCTTTCCACACTAACACTACTTTCCACCTCCACCAAGGTGTTCAATAATGTGTGAGTTCTCTAAAGATATATATTGCAAAAAGGAAGAGAAAGTCCCTACTCTCAAGGAGTTTTTAATCCAGTCAGATAAGATTTATAATTAATTTAGAAAAAATTTAATTGAATTTTGAGTCTTGAGACCAGAATTCACGATCCACATCAGACCTACTTTGCTGGATGTTCTTAGACAAAACATGTATTATGTTGTGCTTTAGTTTCAAGAAACTACTATCTAATAAAATCTAAGTCTCTGGTTAGAATAGAACACTCTGGAAATAGATTGAGCTACCTCAAAAGAAAAGTGAGTGTCCTATTACAAAAAGTGTTTAACAAGAAGCTAAATGACCACCTATCATATAATTCTACACTGAAAACTCGATTTAAACAAAAATACGGTGTGAATTTGTAATTGTTTTTAAAAATCAACTATTGAGAGATGTGTGTTAAAATCTTAACTATAAGTGTATTTTTCTATTTCTTCTTTTAGTTATATTAATACTTGCTCTATACATTTTAAAGCTTTATTATTGGTATACACAGATTTTTGATGCTGATAAAATGTTGGATTGATTCCTTTTTCATTTTGAAGTATTCATATCTCTAATCACTCTTCTTGCCTATAGTTTAGTTTAATAGTTTTTTTCTTTGCTTTTTCCCCTTTTTCTTCATACATACTTATAGGATACTGTGTGATATTTTGATATATGTATATAATATGTGATGATCACATCAGTTCCATCAACATATTCGTTCCCTCAAACAGTTACCATTTCCTTGTGTTAGGACCATTCAAAAATCCTCTCTTCTAGATAATTAAAAGTATACAATAAATTGTTGTTAATTATAATCACCCTACTATAATATAGAGCACTAGATCTTATTCCTTCTATCTAGCTGTAATTTTGTATTCATTAACCAGCCTCTCACTATGCCCTCTCCCCTTTACCCTTCCAGATTCTGGTAACCACTATTCTACTCTCTACTTGTATGCAATCCACTTTCTTAGCTTCCACATGTAAGTGAAAACATGTAGTATTTCTCTTCTGTTCCTGGTTTATTTAACTTAACATAATTTTTTTCAAGTTCACTCATGTTGCAACCAATGGCAGAATTTTATTCTTTTTTATAGCTGAATAGTATTCCATTGTGTACATATGCCACATTTTCTTTATCGATTCATCCACTGATGGACACTTAGGTTGATTCCATATTTTGGCTATTGTGAATAGAGCTGCAATAAACATGAAAGCACAGGTATCTCTTCAACATATTGATTTCCTTTCCTTTGTATATACAAGTATACCCAGTACTGGGGCTGTTAAATCCTATGGTAGTTTTATAGTGCTGCAATGAACATGGAAGTGCAAATATCTCTTCTGTATAGTGATTTCTTTTCCTTTTGATATATACCCAGTATTGGGATTGCCAGATCACATGGTAGTTCTGTTCTTAGTTATCCATTCTGTTTTCCATAATGACTGTACTAATTTACATTCCCACTGATTGTGCATAAGAATTCTACTTTCTCTTCATCTTCACCAGCATTTGTTATTTTCTGTCTTTTTGACAATAGCCAGTCTGTCTGAGGTGAGATGATTATCTTATTGTGGTTTTGATTTACATTTCCCTGATGATTAGTGATATTGAGCATTTTTTCATATATCTGTTGGCCATTTATATGTCTTCTTTTGAGAAATGTCTATTCATCCCATTTGCCCATTTTTAAATCAGATTATTTGTGGGTTTTTCTTGCTGTTGAGTTGAGTTCCTTCCTATGGCTCCATAGTCAGTGCTGGTCACAGAGCGACAGAGGCTGTGACCTACTTTATACTTTTGTAGCTACCACGGCTTTACTTTGGTTAGTGTTTGCATGTTTTATCTTTCTCTATCATTTCACTTTCGATCTTTTTGTGTCTATATAAGTATATACTTGGGGGGGGGCGGGTGCAGCTGACTAGTACAAGGGTCGAACCCTGGTCCTTGGTGTTATCAGCATCACGCTCTAACCAACTGAACTCACCAGCCAGCCCTATATAAAATATTTGTTTAACCTTTCTGATAATTTTCCCTCTTTCTCTCTCTCTCACTCTCTGTCTCTGTTTCTCTCTCTCAATCTCAATCTCTATCTGTATGTCTATCTCTATCTCTATCTATCTCTCTATCTTTGAAAAACTGAGTGGAAGAAATAATTCTGCACTTTAGAGGTTTTAACCTCCCTCACCAAGCAGCTCCTAAGAGGAGGACACATTATGTATTTGGGTAGGATCCCTCCTAAGTACTGCAACATTGTGGAAAAGCTCACTCTGCCTGTACAAGTTTTTGGTCTTGACTTTATCATCCATTCCCCCAGCCATGCACACAGCCCTACAACTCAGTACATGTCCCAGGTCCCAATTCATTGCTCCTGCCCTGCATGACCAGAAAGCTTGACTAGTTTCTCTTTCTCCCAGCAAAGGCTTTCTGTCTGGCCAAACCTGGTCTTCCTGACACATCCAGAAATGGAAAATGCTCCAAGGGAAAAATGAGTCATCTCACATTGGGATAATTATCTTACTCTGG
Organism: Galeopterus variegatus; assembly: GCF_000696425.1. Taxonomy (NCBI): domain Eukaryota; kingdom Metazoa; phylum Chordata; class Mammalia; order Dermoptera; family Cynocephalidae; genus Galeopterus; species Galeopterus variegatus. Next base: position 222,374 of record NW_007729202.1, read on the forward strand.
AATCGTGGTGCAGTTATATCTTGATTCTTCCTTTGCTTTCTGATGTCTGTAAAGTTTTATTTTTTAATTAAAATCAATTTGGGCTTTTTCTGGTTGAAGTTTCAGGGACTCTAGGCTTCCACTACTAACCACATCCTCCATAGAAATGGAAATACACACACACACACACACACACACACACACACACACACACACACACATAATGAGCACACAGTGTTAAAGACTTCATCTTTAAGCTATGGGTGACTAGGTCAGTGCTTCTCCAGAGTGGCTCTCTGACTACATGGTGTTCTTGTTAAAAACGATGTTTCCTATGGCCACTTCCACTCCTACTGAGCCAGTATTTTCAAGTGGATAACATTTGCATTTTTTATGAAGTTTTCAAATGATTCTTGTACTCTGTGATATCTGCAAGATCTCAATTACCAACACAACACTGGACTGTAAGTAAGCTCAGAAAATGTATATTTTCTTTGGTCTCTATATTCACAGTACTTTTTACAGCTCCCAACATGCAAAAAATATTTTTAATGCCAGTTTAATTAACAGTGATAGTTAACACTTACTGCTGGATGACTACATGCCAGGCAGTTCTCTAAGTTCTTTGCTGGATTTTCAACCCACCCAAGATTCATAACCATCCTCTGAGATTATGTTCTACTATCACTCCCAATTTCCAGATAAGAAAACTGAGAAACAGAGAGAGTAAGTAACTTGTACAAAGCTGAGTGATTCAATGGGAGAGTAGGGATATAAATCTAAGCTGTCTAGTTAGGTAGGGCATCATCTAAACCATTTGAATAAAATGTCTCAGAATAGATATTGAATGAAGCTAATTCAGTAAGCAACACATGACTGTACATTATAAAGTACATTATAAGGTAGTAAGTGTTATGGAGAAATGAAGAAGGGGAAAAACAGTTGTGAGTGAAGAAAAAGGTGAAGTTGCAATTTTCAAAGAATGTCCAGGAAAGAACTCATTAAGGTGACATTAACAAAGTCTTGAAGGAGGTGAAGAGGATGCCTTTGTGGATATCTAGGAAGGAGCATTTCAAGCAGAGGAAATATATGGGAAATCTGAACAATTAAAATGTTCTATATGGCCATAAAAAAACGAAATGCTGCCATTCACAGCAACATGGATGAGCTTGGAGAAAATTATGCTAACTGAAATAAGCCAGGTACACGAAGAGAAATAGTGAATGTTTTCAATCATAAGTGGGAGAGAGACAAAGAAGGAGGGAGGGAGGGAGGGAGGGAGGGAGGAAGGAAGGAAGGAAGGAAGGAAGGAAAAGAAGAAAGAAAGAAAAGAAAAGGAAGGAGGAAAGACCACAATCATACTTTGAACTTTCAGAAGGAGACAACAGAACTATGGTCACTAGAAGAGGGAAAGAGGTAGGGAGAAGAGGGTTAGGGAAAAATTGGGTAAGAGACACAAAGAATAGTTATGTTTTGTAATTATGATTATGCTAATAATCCTTATCTGATCATGAAATATTGTACACAAATACCGATAGCCAACTCTGTACACCACAAATAACGTATAATCAATTACGTTTCAATTTTTTAAAAAGTGTTATACAAATATACATAGAAATGTAGCACCTAAAGTATCATTAAGCCTAAATTTATCAGTCAGGGCATAAACCTGGAGCCCAGAGTGGTTCAGTGATTCACATAGCCTAAGTTACAAAGCCGGTTTTATGACAGAAACCCAGTCTTATGTGGCTCCAGACTTCTGATCCTGCTCTATGCACCGAAACCCAGTTGTTACATTCTCTCTACATTTATTGTCTAAAACTCATTCTCCCTCTTTAGATGGAAATCTGAGCAGCATAAACCCATATCTCAAAGGAGGGAAAAGTGTATTCAAATAAATAGCATCTTATTTTGGCATGAAACATCTATCCAAGAATGAGAGAGGTAGCTTCCATGTTTACTCAATTCCCTGGAACCTAAGGGATAAGGCAAAGATACCACACACTCTTGCTGCTCCGACCTCACTAAATATCGACATCTCCTACGACTGAAGCATCACCAGGCTCCACTAAGCCCCATATCATGGTGAGTAACTACTTCCATTTTCTAGGACTTAATATGGACCAACCAAAATAAAACTTTCCATTTCAAAGACAAATGCCTCTATTTCAAATTCCTCTAACAGAGGAAGTCCTCACTTTACTCTGGCAAAAACACATTTCAGTAGAGTTGCAGGTACCTGGAGCCCCACTAAATTATCTCAGAAATTGTCTCCTTCCCATTGAAGGGGTATGTTAAACAGTAGAAAGGAAGACAGGAGGAAACATTCATTGAAGGTCCTACTAGCCACTGTGGTCCTTAATCCCCCCAACAATTCTGCAATGGAGGTCTTGTTTACCTGTCCCATGTCACAGAAAGGAAACTGAGGCCCACCGTGTTTATGCAATTGGCCCAAAGTCACCGAGATAAGAAATATTAGAATAAGGCCTAGTATCCCAATTCCCCAGACTTCAGAACCATGCAGTTTCTACTATCCCATGTTGAAATAAATGCTAAAATATAGTGTATTTGATGTCACACCTGTTTGTGCTCTCCCTTCATAGGCTTTGTCCAGTAATACTCCTCAGGAAGATGCAGGGGACACATTTCTTTGTCATGGAATATACCACACAATATTGTAATTAATTGTTTACATACCTGCCACCCTCAATAAACTGTGTACTTCTCATGGGTAAGAACAACATTGTATTATTCATATTTACAAATTCCCTAGCATGTAGTACATCCAGAAATACTTGAGTTATCAATCTACCCAACAGAATATATATGAAGAAGAGAATAATACAAATCCATAGGATTAAAAAATGGTTATTAATAGAACCAAACTTACAACATACTATAAACCCGGTTTTATAAATCCTTAGACCAGTTGTGATACATTCATTAATTCAACAAAAATTTCTCGAGCAACTACCATTTTTTCAATTCCCGTATGAGACAATGGGCATATACTTGGAAATATGTAGGCACTTCAAAAAGTTTGTGGAGAGATTCACATTGTCTTTCAATTCTATTATTTCACAAACTTTTTGAAGTACCCTCATAACAGAAAGGTAAATTTCTGCCCTCATTGAGCTCTCATTCTAGAGAGAACACTAAGCAATAAATAAATAAAAATAAATGTAGCTTGTAATGGAAAACAAATAGTGGCTACCATATTGGACAGCACAGATCTACAAATAAAATTTCCATCATTGTGGGAAGTTCTATTGGATAGCACTGATGTCGAATCTTCTCACAAAATCTAATTAACTGTGAATTCATAAAACTTAGCATCATCCCTCACATGCAATAGATGCTCAATAAGTACTTTTGAACCACTGGATTAAGCTGAATTAAGAATAAGTAGAAAAGATAGGTGAAGGATTTATTTGTAGGAAGCAAGTATCTGTCACTAAAACTTCAGTAAATCTAATTATAACTGCAAATCTAATATGATAGATTTGGTAATAAACCTTTCATCCTGAGTTCTCAATATATGGTATTTGTGGAATTTTATTATTGATCCTGTGGTGATTTTTACAACTTAGAACTTCCTTTTCTTTAATTAAAAAAAAAAAAAGCCAAAGCAAGTAATGCTAGCCTCATACCTTTCTTGGATCAAGAGGTAACACATGTTCTTTCTACAGAAAGACCACAGGGTATCTGTCTTCTATGTGATAACAGGCAAACCTCTGTCCAGTTTCTGCTCCCCTTCTCCACCTTACTGGGTTGTAGCAAAAAATAAGTAAGATAAGTATGTGATAGTGCTTTGAACACCATAATAGTCATATGTTTTAAATTATTATCATGATTTTTTCTGGAGCAGTTAAGTTGCTTATAAATAAACTGTTGGAGGATGGTGTGGCTCAAAATATTAAAAAGCCTTTCCCAGGCTAATAATTAATTTACCTGTTCTGATGTTTATCAGATTGAAACACCTGTCTTTTCTGCTAATGTTTAAAATTATTTGAAAGATGTCATTTATGTTTATTCAGTTATAATAAAAACATTGCAACCTGGGTCCATCCTCCCTTCCCCTTGTCACCTGCTCCTGACTCTTCCTGCCTATTCTTAGGTCTCAAAATTAGGCTTGTCTTCACTTTGCCACATCTTTAGGAACAATCAAGGTTTGAGTCAGGAGATGAACAGTGCCATCTACACACAAAAGCAAATGTCAGTTTTTAAAGAATTCATTTGACAAGCAATAACAGTAAAACAAAAGGAAGAAATTTTATTAATCAACTCCATAACTTCTAACCCCAATATTACTATTCTGATGGAGTTACCGTCATTATTTGTATGTCTAAATTATTCTATTTAGGTCTCATATAGATACATCTAATACACTTATATTTAAATTTTGGATTGATCTTACCCTTTTTATTTGCAAAGCAATGTATAGTTAAACTAGCATTTTTTATCTCATCTGAATCTCTCAGCTACCCTCTGAGTTTGCTCAGGCAAGTTCTTCTATCTCAACTTTTCTCTAGGCTCAGAGAGATGAAGCGATTTGCTCAAGGTCACACAGCTGGTAAGTGGCAGAGCTGGGTCCCAAATTTCTCTGATGTTGTCTAGGCAGACTTTCAAATCACTCATTGTCTAGAAACCAGTACACCTGTTATTTGGCTGCCAGTTGCCTTAAACCTTCCAGTGTTACCTCTTGATTAAGTCTCTGTTAATATTCTTTTGTCTGTTGTAAATCTTATAAAGTTGTGAAAACATGAAATTCAAAGAGAATTCTTAAAATACTTTCTCTAGATCACCTACTCTCCATGCTAACCATAGATTGTAAAATAGCCTGTAAATGCCAACTAAGAATTAGGGAGTTGAGAGAGGCCCCCTTCAATGCAGAGGTCAAAAACCTTCAGAGAAACACAAAATTAAACCAATCTCTAGCATGAGAGCATGTTTTGCTATGAAGATTATTTTCTACTCAGGCTAAAAAGATCAAAATACTGTAGACAAGAAAAATTCTCAGGAAATGGAAGTAAGGTCACCAACTGACACTGCATAGAAATGCCATGAGCCCCATCGGCACACACAAAAAATGGAATTATTCATAAGGTTGACTTTTTCAAACACGTTCTTATTGATTTTTGAAGGAAAGCAGACTTTCAGTCACCACAAATAATACCACACATAAGGTGGTCTGGGGAGGAGTTGTGCTCTAACAATATTCTCTTTGCCTACAGTAGCCCCACAAAGATGGAATGCTAAACGTGGGCAGAACACCTACTCACTTATGAGATGCGACAAAGTGCAAAGTGGGTAGAGCGTGGGACTGGGAGTTAGAAGAATTGGCTCTTAGAATTAAAAAACTGAAACATTTTAGTACTTGTACAGAACCAAGTATAGCTACACAAAGGAACACACAGACAGCAAACATTTGAAGGATGAGAAAATGGTTTGATGGATAGAATTAAACTCCTGCTGAAAAAATACTCTCTAACACTATGTTCTGACTCTCTTTTGCTCTGGTGCCTACATTTTTTACTATTCCAACTGGAATACAGTTATTTATAATCTGAGAGATAAAACAGTTTAGCTCAGCAACTGTTGACTGAGATGAGTTTGATTATCAGTATCCCTCTAGAGGAAATTTGTTTTTACTATTTTGCTACTCACAAAGGTATTTTCCCATGACTTTAAATGATCGACAATTTTCTAGATTTTTTTTAATTTTTTTTTTTTTTTGGCACGGTTTGGAGGATATTTCCAAGGCTTTCTCAAGCTCTTTTTGAGATTACAGTTGCGTACTAGCTAATGTCTTAGGTCCTGTTTATTGCAAAAAGAACACTTTTTTTTTTTTAAATGTAGGATTGATTGCCAGGGCTCTGAGTTTGAAATTAACCGCCCCTACATTACTTTGCTTTTATAGCCAACTGGACTACAAAGAGCAGACACTTTTGTCTGTGGGCTTAGCTGACCCCAACCTGGAATGACTTTTAAGAGTGCCACAGTGACACTATTGTGATTGGAATAAATCATGGAACATACAATGGCCTGCTTTTCTTATTTTGAAAGTTGGGTTATTGCCATATTCAACCCACACCCAGAATTTCTCTACTCCTCCCACTTCATTCATCTCCTCTCCCTAATTTTGTATGCATTCATCTCTCCCAATAAAATTACAAATTAATGTTCAGACAGGGAGAACAAGACTATATTTTATTTCTCTTCGCCTGCATACATTTCAGTGATTAGCACTATCTCTTGCAAATAGTGTTAGTATAAAATGTTTATTAAATAAATAAATGAATGACATTGTTGTGACCTTAGATAACTCAGTCTCTATCCACACACCTTAGTTTTCCCATATATTTAAATAATAGACATGTGCTACATGTCTATATTTAAATAAAGGTATAGGGATTGTAGAGATGGTGCAGTATAATGATAAAGAGTGTGAAATTTGGAACCAGGGAGACAAGATTCAAATGCTACATCCACAGTGTGACCTTAGGCAAGTTTCTTAACACCTCTGAGCCTCAGTATCCTCATCTGTAACATGGAGGTAATTATACCCATCCAAATTGTTGTAAGGATTAAGTGCAACTGTGCATATACAATATGTAACATAAAGCATTTTCTCAATAAATAGTTGCAGTAATACAATATAATTTATTTTTCTGGCTCTAACATGCTATTTACATTTTCTTTGAGAAGACGCTCCATTAGTCATTAAGATCATGAAGAAAACATCACAAAATGGTTCCCTTCTGATCATTGAGTCCCTGTACACTTTGCCATTTTCTGGCTTCAGGAAGAAGAACGGAGATACAAGAGAAAAGGATTTTATTGTGCTGTTCTCCAGCTTAAACTGAATGAGGGTGATGGAAGGGTGAGCTAGAGGCCAGAAGAGAGAAGCAATTACTATTAATTAAACGTGGTAGTTTAGAAAGAGAATACAATTCATGATCCCATTACAGTAAAACAATATTGCTATACAATTACCATTAATATGCAAAAATCATCTACTCCATTGGCATTCCAATCAGAGTTGTTCTCTTTCTTACACAGAAATCCTACCTCAGCATACCTAGGAGAATTTTTTTTTTTTTTTTTTTTTTTTGATGAGAGAAGACACACAGATATAAATGCAGCACCTACATATGCACGTGGCTGGTCAAACAGATAATGCCTCTGAAATAAAAGTAGACACCCTTGAATAAGAATACAGCCAGTTTAATAGCAAAGACATAGAAAACCAAGAATCTGACATATTCATTTAATACTAAACCTTTTAAAGTCGTAAAGATTTTTTTAAACTGAACATTGCATATTGGCTGACTTGGGAGCAGCCAACATGAGCAACGTCATATTGACTTTTTTAAAACCACTGTTTCAATCAAATAATTTTAAATGCATATGTTGTCTATAAATGTCTTTTTTTTTCATCTCTCATTAGGAGTTTTTCAGTTTGCTACATCTGCACACTCCATTGCTTCTAAGGAAACAGCTCCTTTTGGTCTGTGACCCATTCATTAATCAAGAAATATTTATTTAAAGATTCCTATTTGATATGTTTTGTGGCATCTGTATACAGGGAGCATACATTGTACTAGGGAGAAGATAGTCAATAATAAACAAAAAAATAATAGGTAAATAAGCATGCAAATAGACAGTAAGGTAATATTAGATAGTGACAAGTACTATAAAGAAACATCAGTTTTCTTCTAGAAATGTTATAGTTTCAGTTTTGACATTTAGGTCTTTGATATATTTTGAGTTAACTTTAAAATACGTTGTAAGGAATGGATCAAAGACCTTTTTTTTTTGCATATGAATGTCCAACTATTCCACTACGATTTGTCTAAAAGACCATAATATTTCCTGCAATGACCTGCTTTTGGAAATATGTCAAAAATTTGTTGTCTTGTGTGGGTCAATATTTGGATCCTGTCCTCTATTTCATTATTTGGCATATCTATTTTGATGCCAGTGCTACATGTCTATATTATTGTAACTTCGTCTTTTTTTTTTTTTTCAAATCCACTTTGATATTTCTTTTATAAAAAATAATCCTGGAATTAGTACACAACACAGACTAATAGTTCCTCAACATAATTATATGCTTGACACATTGGAGATTTCTTCATCTTTAAAATATTAAATTCTATACTTTTGAATATGCTACACTTTTGCAGAGGAAAAAAAATTTAGCTAACTAAAAACAAACTAATTTCATTACACTTTTGTATTGAACTAATATACCATCTTTTGTCCTTTATTATTCTTTTATTATTATTATTATTATTGAAACATAATTGATTCTATCTATCTCTAAGGTACAGCATTGAACATCAATAACTGTGTGCAATATGTGATGCTCAAACCAGGATAGTTAGTATATTCAGCATTACACAATGTAATCATTTTTTGTGGCCTTTTACCAATTTCTCTCTAAACCCATCCCCCCACTCCCTCCTTCCCATCTCTGGTGGCCACAGTTCTGTTCTCTCCTTCAAAAGTTCAACAATTTATTATGATTGGTGGATCTTTCTATATTTCTGTCTTTTTTCTTTATTTGTTTATTTTTTTAGCCCCCACTATGAGTGATGACATGTGGTATTTCTCTTTCTGTGCCTGGCTTATTTCACTTGACATAATTTTCTCATATCTCAACCATGTTTCTGTGAATGGCAGAATTTAATTCTTTTTTTGTGGCAGAGTAGTATTCTATTGTGCATATATACCACAACTTACCTATCCATTCATCCACCGATAGAAACTTAAGTTGGTTCCAACTCTTGGCTACTGTAAATACAGCTGTGATAACTATCAAAGTGTGGGTATCTCTTCAACATCTTGATGTCCATTGCTTTAAGTATATACCAAGCAGTGAGATTGCTGGATTGTACAGCAGTTCTATCTGTAGTTGTCTTAGGAACCTCCATAATGTTTTCCATTATAGCTTTCCATAGTGGCTCCATAATGTTTTCTATTACAGTCCCACCAACAGTGTAGGAGGGTTTCCCCTTCATTGCACCCTCACCAGCATTTGTTACTCTGTTTTTTTGGATAATGGCCAATCTAACTGTCATGAGATTTTGCCTCAATGGGGTTTTGATCTACATTTCCATGATGCTTAGTGATGATGACCATTTTTCATGTTTCTGTTGGCCATTTGTATAGAGAGATGCCTATTCAGCTCTTTGCCCATTTTTTAATTAGGGTACTTGTTTTATTACTATTAAGTTGTTTGAATTCCTTGTATATTCTGGATGTTAATCCCTTGTTGGATACATAGTTCACAAATATTTTCTTCCATTCTGTAGGTTGTCTTTTCACTCTGTTAATTGTTTCTTTTGTGTGCAGAAGAATTTTAGTTTGATATAGTATCATTTGTTTATTTTATTTTTTGTCATCTGTACTTTTGGGGTCTTATTTATAAGGTCTCTGCCCAGTCCTAATTCCTTAAGTGTTTCTCCTGTGTTTTCTTTCAGGAGTTTTATAGTTTCTGGTCTTATATTGAAGTCTTTAATCCATTTTGGGTTGATTTTGGTATATGGTGAGAGGTATGGTCTAGTTTCATTCTTCCGTTTATGGATGTCCAGTTTTGACAGCACCATCTATTGAAGAAGCAGTCTTTTCCCCAGTGTCTGTTTTTGATGCCTTTGTCAAAGATCGGTTGGCTGTATGTATGTGGATTGATTTCTGGGTTCTCTATTCTGTTCTATGCTGTCTATTTTTATGTCAAAACCATGTTGTTTTGGTTACTACAGCTTTGTAATATCATTTGAAGTAAGGTAGCATTATGCCTCCAGCTTTATTTATTTATTTATTTATTGGTCAGGATTATTTTGCCTATTTAGGGTCTCTTGTTGCTCCATATGAATGTTAGGATTATTTTTTCTGTTTCTGTGAAGAATGTCATTGCTATTTTGATGGGGATTGCATTGAATCTGTAGATCACTTTGAGTAGTATAGACATTTTCACAATGTTAATTCTTCTAATCCAAGAGTATGAAATATCTTTCCATCATTTTGTGTCATCTTTAATTTCTTTCTGCAGATTCATAGTTCTCATTGTAGCGATCCTTTAGCTCCTTGATTATATTGATTCCTAGGTATTTTGATTTTTTTGGTGACTGTTGTAAATGGGCTTGCTTTCTTGATATCTTTTTCTAGCAGTTCATTATTGGAGTATAAAAATGCTGCTGATTTTGCAAGTTGATTTTATATTCTGCAACTTTACTGAAATTACTGATCACCTCTGAGAAGTTTTTTTTTTTTTTTTTTTTTTTTTTTTTTTTTTTCTTTGACTTTTCCAATCTGGATGCCCTTTATTTCTTTCTCTTGTCTAATTGCTCTGGCTAGTACTTCCAATACTATGTTAAATGGAGTTGTGGGAATGGGAATTCTTATCTTGTTCCTGTTCTTAAAAGCTGAAAGCTTTTCTCAATTCAGGATGATATTGGTGATGTTTGTCATACATAGCTTTAATTGTATTGAGATATTTTCCTTCTACACCTACTTTGCTGAGTCTTTATCACGAAAGGATGTTGAATTTCATCACATGCCTTTTCAGTGTCTATTGAGATAATCATATGTTTTTTTGTCCTTGATTTTGTTGATGTGGTATATCACAGTTATTGACTTGCATATGTTGAACCATCCTTGTGTACCTGGGAGGAATCCCTCTCAATCATGGTGCATAATTTATTTGATGTGTTGCTCTATTTTGTTTGCTAATATTTTGCTGAAGATTTTTGTGTTTATGTTTATCAGATATATTGGCCTGTCATTTTGCTGTTATTGTATCTTTGTCTGGTTTTGGTATCAAGGTGATGCTGGCCTCATAGAATGAGTTTTGGAGAATGGCTTATTTTCAATTTTTTGTAATAGTTTCAATAGAATTGGTATTAATTCTTCTTTAAAGGTTTGGCAAATTCAGCAGTAAAGCCATCTGGTCTTGGGCTTTTCTTTGTTGGGAGACTGCTCATTTTGCCTCAATCTCATTACTTGTTATTGGTCTGTTCAGGTTTTCTATTTCTTCTTGGTTCAGTCTTGGAAGTTTGTATGTGTCCAGAAATTTATCCATTTCTTCCAGGTTTTCAAATTTGTTGGCATATCATTTTTCATAATGGTCTTTAATGATTCTTCATATTTCTGTGGTATCAGTTGTAATGTCTCCTTTTTCATTCCTATGTTTGTTATTTGGGTCTTCTGTCTTTGTTTAGTTAGCCTAGGGAAACCAACTTTTTGTTTCACTGGTCTTCTCTATCATTTTGGGGGTCTCTATTTCATTTAGTTCTACTCTGATCTTAGTTATTTCTTTCCATCTACTAAATCTGGGATTGAATTATTCTTGTTTTTCTACTTCTATGATCTGTAGCATTAGGTTGTTTATTTGAAATATTTCTATTCTTTTGACATAAGTGATTATTACAATGATCTTCCCCCTGATACTGCTTTGTAGTAGCCCACAGATTTTGGTATGATGTGTCTTTATTATCATCTATTTCAAGAAATTTCTTGATTTCCTGTTTAATTTCTTGCTAGACCCACAGGTCATTCAGGAGCATGTTGTTTTATTTCCATATATTTGCACTGTTTCCAGAGTTTTGCTTGTTATTGATTTCCACTTTTAATCCATTGTGGTGTGAAAAGATACTTGAAAGATTTCAGTTTTTGTTCTGTTTTGTTTTGTTTTTTTAATTTGTTGAGACTTGATTTGTGACCTAATCTGTTATCTATACTGGAGAACATTCCATGTGCTGATGAGAAGAAAGTATATTTTATAGTTGTTGAACTTAATGTTCTATAGATATCTTTCAAGTCCAATTGGTCTAAACTATAGTTTAAACGCTGTGTTTCTCTGTTGATTTGTTGATATGATCTGTCCAATGTTGAGAGAGCAGTGTTCAGCTCCTCAACTACTATCATATTAGAAACTATTTCTTTTTTAGGTCTAATGGTGCTCGCTTTATGTATCTGGGTTCTACAGTGTTGGATGCATATATATTTATGATTGTTATGTCATATATATTATGTCATATATGTCATGATCTTGTTGGATAGATCTTTTTATCATTATATAGGGGCCTTCTTTGTCTCTTTGTATGATTTTTGGTTTTAAGTCTATTTTATCCAATATAAGAATAGCTACTGCTGCTCATTTTTGGTTTCTATCTGCATTGTATATCATTTTCTATCCCTTCACTCTTAGTCTGTGTGTGTCTTAACAAGTAAGGTGAGTCTCTTGTAAACAGCATATAGTTGGGTCTAGCTTTTCAGTTCTCAGTCAGCCTGTGTCTTTTGAGAAGGGAATTTAATCCATTTACATTTAGGGATGCTGTTAAAAGGTATTCTCTTACTCTTGACATTTCATTAATATTTGTTTTGATGTTTTATTTTTTGTTCCTTTCTTCCCCTTTTATTGTTTGCCTTCAGTGTTTTTTTTTTTTTTCCTTGAGGTGGTAAGATATAGTTTTCTTACTCTTTCTCATTGAATTTTTGTTCTACCACTGGGTTTTGTTCTTTTTGTGTATTCACAGTAGTGTATATTATTTTTTGGATTCTAGATGTAGGACTCCCTTGAGGATTTCTTGTAGGGCTGGTCATGTAGTTGTGAACTCTCACACTTTTAGTTTGTCTGGGAAACATACTGTTTCTTCCTCATTTCTGAAGAATACCCATGCCAGGTAAAATATTCTTGGCTGGCAGGTTTTTCTTTTAGTATTTTGAATATATTATCCCATTCTCTTCTGGTCTGTAGAATTTCTGTTAGTAAGTCTGCTCCTAGCCTGATGATGACTCCCTTTTTGGTGACTTAATGCTTTTATCTTCCTGTTTTCAAGATTCTCACTTTGTCTTTTACCTTTGCCAGTTTGACTATAATGTGTCTTGGAGAAGACGTTTTTGGGTTGAATCTGTTAAGGGATCTTTCAACCTCCTGAATCTGAATGTCTGTGTCTCTCCATATGCCTGGGAAGTTTCTGCTATTATTTCATGGAATAGGGTTTCAATGACTTTTCCTATCTCCTCCCCTTCTGAAAGATCAATGATTTAGATGTTTGTGCACTTAATATTGTCTGGTGGCTCTCTTAGATTTTCTTCATTTTTTTTTTTCATACTCTTTTTTTTCTTTTGTCCACCTGGGTTATTTTGAAAAGACCATCTTCTATGATCAGAAATTTTTTTCTCCTGCTTATTCTAACCTACTGCTTAAACTCTCAGTTCTGTTTTTTTATTTCATTGAATGAATCCTTCAGTTTCAGGAGTTCAGCTACATTATTTTTTCGTGGTATTAATCTCTTTGTAAATTGCATCCTTCATGTCCTTCATACTTTTTCTTATTTCATTGCATTGCCTAACTGAGTTTTCTTGCATCTCATTGATTTTACTTAAGATTGTGGCTTGGAAGTCCTTTTCAGTCATTTCATGGGTTTTCTGCTCTATGGGGTCTGCTACTTGAAAATCACTGTATTCCTTTGGTTGTGTCATATTCCCTTGCTTTTTCATATTTCAATTATTTCTATATTGATATCTGTTCATCTGGTAGAGCAGTTGCTTCTTGTATTACTCTGGAGTAGGATTTGAGGAGTGGGCTCCTCCTGTAGATGTGTTTTATATCGATCTTTGAGCAGGGTGTTTTAGTATTAGTTCTGGGTAGACACAGTAGGGTAGTCTCCATGTGAGTATTTAGGCCATATTCAGTGGAAGAGTTTTGTTTGAGTGCCTACATGGGCTAGGCACTGGGGCACTTAATGCTTCCTTGTGGAGGTTGGTGACACCGTGTTGGTTCATCAAGAATGTGGATAAGCTCTCAAGTTCTTGGGAGAAACACCTGCGTGTTCTGTTGCTCTTTGGCTTGGGTGACCCTGGGTGGACTTGTTGGCACCCCAGCTAGTGTCCAATGACCCTAATAGGTTTAGTGGGGTGTACCAGAGCTTCTCAGTTTGAATGAGTGACCCTGGGCAGGGTTTTCTTTACTCGTTCCAACAAGCAGAGACTCCTCTTTGGTGCTTGCTTCCCCCTGTTGGGGTATAGGTTAGTGGTGATTGGTAGTTTTCTTTCTTAGTCTGTTTGGGTTTCCTGGGTTTCTGCACTCTCCAGAGTTTCCACATGTGGCTTTCCCTGGATCAAGGCAGTCACTGGGCTGTACACATACCTCCCACTCCCAGTTGTGCTAATGTGTGTGGTAGTGTAATTCCCCCTGTGAGTTGGCCCACAGGGTCATGGGTCTGTGCTCACTCACCTCTTTCCCCAGGCTCTGCTGGTGACTCTCCTGTGTCAATACAGTCACGTGGTCAGGGTACAACCTGCATGATGACTGTGGCTGATGTTGTGGCAGCAAGCTGACCCTATGGTGGCTGACGCCCTGCACAGAAGTGGTGTCTGTGGCAATGGCAGAGCCTTCCCATGGCTCCTAAGGTCTTAAAAAACAAAATAGCCTGCTGATATTACACTGAATCTATAAATCAGTATGGAGAAAATTGATGTCTTAACTATATAGACTCTTCTAACTGATAAACAAGGTGTCGCTCCATCTATTGAGGTTTTTCATTTAGTCAGCAATATTTTGTAGTTTTCAGTGTATAGACATTGCACATCTTTTTTTATATTTATCACTATTTTATATTTTAATTCTATTTTAAATGATATTTTTATTTTGCATTTTCTATTGTTTGATATTGTACATAGAAATACAATTGATATTTATATATTGATCATGCATGCATCCTGAAACCTTGCTAAACTCACTTACTAGTATAGTAGCTTTTGTTTAGATTTCATCAAATTTTCTACATAGATAATCATGCCATCCATGAATAAAGATAATTTCACTTTTTCCTTTCCAACATAGATAATTTTTATTTCTTTTTCTTGCATTGAGTTTCTTGCATTGCAAGAAACCTGGAACTGCCAGCATAAATGGAGAATAAATCTGGTAAAAGCCAAATTATTGTTGTAGTCTATTTGATCTTCTGATTGTAGTAAAATGAAGTTATGAATAAACATATTTTTAGCATTAAAATCTAAAGGAAAGTCCAAAACTAATTATTACAATTAAAAATGCTGAATATAAAGGTTATGATATGGTCATAATTTTTTTCCTGAAATCTGGATTGTTCTAACACCTATGATAGAACAAATCATGGCATGTGTAGCCCTTCAATAAGTACTTATAGAATAATGAATAAGTAAAACTATGCTCTGTTCTTTATATGACACAAAGAATGTAGTAGATATGGTCTCTCTTTGCCCAATATGTTATCCATCTTCCTTTTTTAATAATGGAACATAGTCTCAATATTTCCATTACTTTGACCAAGTAACTGGCCCAAAGATGGGAATATTTATTCAACTAAGACAAATAAGGATTTCCCTGGGATTTTTCTGACTTTACAACTTTATTATTGTAAGCTCAGAGCTTCCTGTAGCCATGATGCCCATTGAGAGAGAAAATCCACACACTGCAGGAGAGCATGACACTGACTTGCTAAGAACAACTGAAGTAACTAAGAGATGAAAAGAGAGAGAAAGCAAGTAAGACCTAGAGTGAGAACAGGAGTGGAAACAAGAGACCTCTAATGCTGTCGAAGCTCATGGGTTTGGTGAAATTTGAGGCTGACTCTAGCTTTGCCCTCCCCACCTCTTTATATAAACAAGTTGAATTTTGTTTTAATTTGCAATCAAAATAGTACTGGCTCAGACAGAAGAAAATCAAAAAGTCCATTTTTTTTTACTGTTATATTTGAAGAAATATAGATTTTTAAACTACAAACATTAGCAAAATTTTAAATTACATGAATGCCTCTTAGATTGATGGAGATCAATAAAGAAAAACCAAAAAAGTCTTTAGAGAAAAAAAGATCAAAAAGAAGAAAGAAAAGAAAAAAGAAAATCAAGAAAGTATAAAAGACAAAAAAAGCATAAAAATATGACAGAAGAAAAATCGATTATATTATATATAAATATAAATGCAAATGCTGCTTACATGAGACAGTACAAAAAAGATCCTGAAAATAAACAATGGGCACAATTGATGAAGCAAAGAATAGGTTGCATCATTATCTTCAGGTAATAGAATCTAAACCAAAAGGCACGTAAGGATATATATTTTGAGAATCAACAGAAATGAATGTCAGACACAGGTGAACAAAGACTCTGCTCATGTTATCAACATACACATAGTATAGTGGAAAAATATGTAAGTTATGCACCCGATATTGAGCATGAAAAATATGTGAAGAAAATTCTGCTTCTGAGAAGATGAAGTAGATGTACCATTCCCCATCCTTCCTGTCAAAGACAACTAAATGCTCTGGACACCGCACAAAACAAACAAAAAACTCCAAAAGTTGGAGAGAAGATCAACCAGGTAGGGACCTTGAGATACAAGGAAACACCATAAATTCTCTGGTTTTCATTTTTTACTTTTTGTTTTGTCTCATATATTCCTGAGCTGAATATTAAAAAAATCAGCAACCAAAAAATGTCAAAATGTGCCTACAAAAAAAAAAAAAATCCCCAAACAAAAGCCTACCTCTCTAGCCAAAGTACCAGGAAAAATAAAACCAGAAAACAGCCTAGCAAGGCAGAAAATTTTAGCAAAAAATTCTGTATTCCAGGCGAACACCACAGGAAAAATTGTGACCCCACCCACACTAGCAAAAATGAAGTGGGGAGACTAGGCTTCCACCACTAGGCTGGAACAAGACTGTAGGGGAAGTTTCAGAGAAGGCCAAGTAAGGAGATGGGATTTGGATCCCTGCTGGGTTGTTATAAACCCCTCACTACAGTGTCAGTGGGAATTCTGTACTTCCTCTTCTGCCCTGCAGTGACAATGCACTCATCCTCCCCCCTGCTGTGGTGATATCTTCAAGAACAGTGAGGATTTTCACTATACCCCAACGATGACATGACATAGGGAGAAGCTATGGGGCACTCCTACCCCTCCCAGCCACAGAGGTATCAATGGAGGTCTGCTGGGGAGTCAGAACTTCCATCCCTCCCAGCAGTAATGAGGAGCTCCCACCTTCAGGTGTGTCAACAGAGGCCAAATGAGGAATCCGGAATGCTACCATTAGCTGACAGTAATGAGGCAGCTCTCCTTCTTTCCCTGCCAAATCAGTGTCAGATGAAGCTAGCTAAAACAGATGCTTAAGTAAGATCCAGAATTTCTCAACATAATATCCAAAATGTCCAGGCTTTAATCGGAAATCATTCATCATACCAGGAAGACCTCCCACCAAATGAAAAAAGACAATCAATAAATGCCAACAGTGGGATGGCAGAGATGCTAGAATTATCTGACAAATATTTTAAAACAGTCATGGTCAAATGCTTTAGAAAGCAATTATTAATATTCTTTAACAAATCTTTAAAAAATGGTCTAAGCAAAGAAATATAGAAGATAAAAAGAACTAGATGGAAGTTGTAGAACTAAAAAATGCAGTAATCAAAACAAATATTTCAAGGTGTGGGATCAACAGCAGAATGAAGAGGGAAAGGAAAGAATCCATAAACTTAAAAATGGAACAACAGAAATTACTCTATATGAACAACAGAGGGGGGAAAATTAACAAGGCCTCAGGGACTATGACAAAAGATCTAATATTTGTGTCATCAGAGTTCAAGAAGAAGAGGAAAAAGAGAGCAGGACTGGAAAAACTGCTTGAAAAAATAATGCCTGAGAATTCTAAAACTTGAAAAGAGACATAAAACTACAAATTCAAGAATCTGAGCACATCCCAAAGAGGACAAACTCAAAAAAAAATCCACACCATGAAACATCATAGTCAAAATCTCAAAAACTAAAGACAAAGAAAAAAATACTGAAAGCAGCTAGAAACAAATGATGCCTTACTGATAGGGGAAGAGCAATTAAAATTCAAAAGATTTCTCATTGGGCCGGCCCGGTGGCGCACTGCTACAGTGCGCCGCTTGGGAGCGCGGCGGCGCTCCCGCCGAGGGTTCGGATCCCACATACAGACTGGTTCCCGCTCACTGGCTGAGCGAGGTGCGGGCGTGACACCGAGTGTTGCGATCCCATTGCCGGTCCCAGTCCCGGTCTGGTATGGGCGTGACACTGAGGGTTGCGATCCGTTGCTGGACACGAAAAAAGACAAAAAAAAAAGGAAAAAAAAAAAAAGATTTCTCATCAAAAACCATGAAGGCCAGAACAAAGTGGCACAACATTTTCCAAGTGTTGAAAGATAAGAACCAAATATTTGCAAACAATGTGAAAACAAAATTTTATATCCAGCAAAAATATCCTTTAGGAATAATGGGAAAAATCAACACATTTTAAGATAAAGGACAATTAACAGAATTTGTTACCAGCAGACCTATCCTAATAGAATGGTTAAAGAAGTTTCTCTAAGCATAAAGGAACTGATTTAAAAAAAAAAAAAAGCCTTGGAACATTTGGAACATCAATGAGAAAGGAAGGAAGGAGAGAAGGAAATAATAAACAAAAACATGGATAAATACAATCGGTTTTTCTTCTCTTCTTGACTTTCCTAAATTTTGTTTGATGTTTGAAGCAAAAATTATAAGACAGATGTACTTCTAAATGTATACAGAAGACCTATTTAAGACAATTATATTATAAATGGGGAGAGTATAGGAGCACAAAGTGGTGTAAGTTTTCTGTACTCCATTCAAAATGGTAAAATGATCACACTAATAGACTGTGATAACTTATGTGCAAATAACGGAGTACCTGGAGTAACCACTAAAGGAGCTATACAGAGAAATAACACTTGAAAACACCTACATACATGAAAATGGAATTCAAAAATTTGTTCCAAGCAATTCACAAGAAGGCAGGTGTCTTAGTCTGTTTGTGTTGCTATAACAGAAATACCTGAGACTGGGTAATTTATAAAGAACAGAGGTTTATTCGGCTTATGATTCTGGGACAGCTACATCTGGTGTGGGCCACAGGCTGCTTCTGTTTAAGACGGAGAGTGGCAGACAACCAGCAGGTACAAGCAGATCACATGACAAGAGGAAGCAAGAGAGAGAGAGGAGGTGCCAGGGTCTTATAAGCTACCAGCTCTTGTGGGAACTAACCAAGTGAGAACTCACTCACGACCCCTCTTTCCCAAGGGAGAGCATTCATCCATTCATGAGTGATCCACCCCCATGACTCAAACAGCTTCCAGTACTGCCACATTGGGGATCAGATTTCCACATGAGTTTTGGCAGGGACAACACATCCAAACTCTATCATTCTGCCCCTGGTCCCCCAAAACCCATGTCACTCACACATACGAAATATAATCATTCCATCCCAATAGTCCCAAAAGTCTTAGCTTATTCCAGCACCAACTTAAAAGTACAAAGTTTCATCTGAGACCAAAAGCAAAAGTCCTTCCAGCTGTGAACCTGTAAATCTCAAAAACAAATGTATCTACTTCCAAGATACAATGGTAGAACAGACATTAGGTATACATTCGCATTCTAAAAGGGAGGAATAGGCCAGAAGAAAGGAGAAACAGACCCCAAACAATCCAAAACCCAGCAGGGCAAACATTAAGTCTCAAAGCTCCAAAATAATTTTCTTTGACTCCAAGTCCTGCATCCTGGGCACAATGAAGTATCTGGGCCCCCAAAACCTCAGGCAGCCTCCCTTCCATAGCTCTGCCAGGCACAGCCCAGTGTGCTGTGCTGGTGCCTGCAGCTTTCCCAGGCCTGCGTTGTACATTACCACTGGCCCTGCAGTTCTGGGGTCCTGGTGGCAGCCCTGCTGCCTTGGCTCTACTAGAAATTTCCCTGATGGGGGCTCAGCATTGCTCTAGTAGATGGCCTCTGCAGTGGCTCTGCCCCTGTGGCAGGTCTCTGCCTGAGCCCCCAGGCTTTTCCATACATCCTCTGCAATCTGGGTGGAGGCTCCCAAGCCTTCCTAGCTCTGGCATTCTGTGAGCCTGCAGACCTAACACAACATGGATTCTGCCAAGGCTTCCACCTTATATTTTCCAAAGCTGCACGTCCAGCCACACCTGTGGCCAATTTACCCACAGCGAGAGTAGCTAAAGCAGCTGGGGTGCTGGTGCTTGAAGCAGCTTCCCAAGGTGGTCCTGGGTAGTGAGCCCATGGAGGGTTCCTCAAGCCTCTTCCTCAAGACAATTCTGTCTTCCTAGGTCTTTGGGCCTGAAATGGAAGAGTTGGCCCCAGAGGCTTCTGCCATGCCTTCAGGGCCTTTTTCTCCTTCTCTTGATAATCCTTTTCTTTTGCACTAATCTTAGCTAATGGTCACTGGGCTGCACCATTGCATACTCTCTGCTTCTTTACCACATGGCCAGGCTGCAAATTTTCCAAATCTTTATGCTCTGCTTCCCTTTTAAATTCTGGCTTTACATCATGCCTTTTCTGCCCTAACTCAGCATAGGCTATTAAAAGTAACCATGTAGCCTCCTTAAAGCTTTGATGCTTAGAAATTTCTTCCACCAAACATTCTGGTTGACAACTCTTAAGTCCCACCTTCCACAAAGCCCAAGGACATGGACACAATGCAGCCAAGTTCCTTGGTATGGTGCAGCAAGTGTTATCTTTGGTCCAATTTCCAATAAGTTCCTCATTTCTATCTGAGTTTTCATCATCAGTATGGCCTTTACTGTCCACATTTCTATCAATATTCTTGTCACAATGATTTAACCATTTAACTGTAAAACATTCCAAACATTCTCTCTTCTTTTTGTCTTCTTCTAAGTCCTCCAAACTCCTCCAACCTTTGCCTGTTACCCAGTTCCAAAGCCACTCCCACATTTTCAGGTATCTGTATAGGAACACCCCACTCCTCAGTACCAATTTTCTGTCTTAGTCCATTTGTGGTGCTACAAAAGAAATATCTGAGACTGGGTAATTTATAAAGAACAGAGGTTTATTTGGCTTATGATTCTGGGGCAGCTGCATCTGGTGTGGGCCTCAGGCTGCTTCTACTCATAGCGGAAAGTACAAGCAGCCAGTGGGTACAAGCAGATCACATGGAAAGAGGAAGCAAGAGAGAGAGGAGGTGACAGGGTCTTTTAAGCAAGCAGCTCTCACAGGAACTAACCAAGAAAGAACTCACTCACTACCCCTCTTCACCCAGGGAGAGCATTAATCCAATCATGAGGGATCCACCCCCATGACTCAAATAGCTTCCAGTGCTGCCACATTGGAGATCAGATTTCCACATGAGTTTTGGCAGAGACAACACATCCAAACTCTATTGGCAGGAAAAAGAAAACAAAGAAACAAAAGTAGAGAACAAACAGAAAATAAGACCAAATGGCAGATGTAAGTAATTACAATAAAAATAAGTGGTTTCAATACTACAATTGAAAGACAGAGATTGGCAGGGTAGATTTTTAAACATGACTAAACTATATGCATTGTACAAGAAACTCACTTTAAACATAATTGTATAGAAATGTTGAAAGTAAAATGATGGATAAAGATATATCATGCAAACATTAATAAAAGTAAAGCTGGATGGTCTATATTAATGTCACGTGAGGCAGACCTCAGATCAAAGAAAGTTACCAGAGACCAAGAAGGTTATTATATAATGATAAAAGAGTCAATACAGCAAGAAAATGCAACAATTCTAAATATGTACTCTAAATATGTACACACCAAGCAACAGAACTACAAATTATATCAACCAAAAACTGATATAAATGAAAGGATAAATTGGCAAATCTACAATTACAGTTAGAGTCTTCTATACCTCTGTCTCAACAATTAACAGAACAACTAGACAAAAAATCAGCAAGGATATAGAGAAGCCCAACAACACAGGATCTAACAGTATTTATAAAATACTCTGCCCAACAACACCTGATTGCACATTATGTTCAAGTGCCTGCAGAACATATATCAAAATAAACCATGCCCTGGGCGATATATTAAACTGCAACAAATTTAACAGAATTGCATAGTATAGAGCATGTTTGCTGACCACAAAAAAATCAAATTGGGAATCAACAACAGAAAAAAAAATCTCTGTACACTTGAAACCTAAACAATACAATTCTAAATAATTCAGAGGTGAAAGAAGAAGTCTTAAAGGATGTCAAAAATATATCAAATAGAATAAAAATTAAAATGAAATATAAAAACTTGATGAACACTATCCATGCTCAGAGGGGAAGCTATGGCAATAAATGCATACACTAGAAAAGAAGAAAAGTTTCATATTAATAAACTAAGCCTCCACATCAAAACCCTAAGAAAGGAGAGCAAAATAAACTCAAAACAATTCATTTGATACCAAGACCCAAAAAGTTGTAAGATCAATGCAACTGTCAAATCTTTAGCAAGACTGACAAAGGAATAAGAAGGAAGACAAAAATTATGAATCTCAAGAATGAAACATGGGATATCACTACAGATCCTGGAGACAAAAAAAAAATAGAATAGGGGAAACTAAGAACAACTCTACACACTTGATTTTGACAACTTAGACAAAGTAGGTTAATTTCTCAAAAAAACACAATGTACCACAACTCAGCCAATATTAGTTTTAATAGCCCTATAACTATTAAAAACTTTTGAAATTCCCATCAAACAAATATCAAGTCCCAAATGGTTTCCTGCAAAATATTAGCAATCATTTAAAGAATTGGCACCAATTCTACACAATCTCTATCAGGAAGTAGAAAAGGAGAAAATGCTTCTAATTTTATTTTATGAAACAAAATAAAATTTTACCCTGATACCAAAAGCAGGCAGACAATCCTAAAAATAAAAGAAAGAAACCTACAGACCAATATCCCCTGAGGAGTATAGGTGCAAAAATCCTTAACAAGGGGCCGGCCCGGTGGCGCACTGGATAAGTGCGCCGCTTGGGAAGCGCGGCGGCGCTCCCGCCCAAGGGTTCAGATCCCACATACAGACCGGTTCCCGCTCGCTGGCTGAGCGAGGCGCGGGAGCAACACCGAGGTTTGCAATCCCGTTGCCGGTCCCCGGTCCGGTACGGGGGCAACACTGAGGGTTGGGATCCGTTGCCGGGCACGGAAAAAGAAAAAAGAAAAAAAAAAAAAAAAAAAAATCCTTAACAAATACTAGCAAATGAAATTCAACAATACATAAAAATAATTATAAACAATGATCACATCAAATTTAATGGGTGCAAAGCTAGTTTAATACTGAAAAATCAGTTTAATTCACCATATTAGCAAGCTAAAAAAGAAAATCATATAATCACTTCAATCCATGCAGAAAAAGCATTTGATAAAATTCAACACCCATTCAGTTTAAAAACTCTTAGAAAAATAGAAATAGAGAACTTCAGCTTGATAAAAAGCATCTGCAGAAAAGCTCAGCTGAAATTATACTCAATGGTAAATGACTGAATGCTTTCCTTTTAAGATAAAGAACATGACAGGTAGTCTGTTCTCACCACCCCTATTCAACATATTGCTGAACTTTTCTTTCTTTCTCTTTCTTTCCTTCCTTCCTTCCTTCCTTCCTTCCTTCCTTCCTTCCTTTTTAGCAACCACTTATGAGTGAGGACACAATGGTAGTCAATGCTGTACCCCCAAAATATGTATAATCAATTATGCTTCAATAAAAAAAAAACATATTGCTGAGAGTTCTAACCAATATAATAATGCAAGAAAATAAAATACACACAGATCAGAAAAGAAGAATAAAGCTCTGCCAGAACCTCAGGGCCCCACCCAGGGGCCTAGGGTATGGAGCCAGGGACTGGACCCCCCTCCCACTACCAGGCACACCATGCCAGTGTCTTGGGGCCCTCCCGGTGACCTGAGGTATGGATCCAGGGACCAGACACACTCACAAACAGGCACACCACCAGCACCAAGGAGCATGCTAAAAACATCGCCTCCATGTGGGTGGCCCACCACAGCCTCCACAATAACCATAGCTGCCGCAAAAGCAGCTAGATGCCACAACCACCATGCAGATGGTCTGCCAACCACTAGAGTGCATTGACACAAGGAGAGTCATCAGCTGAGATAAAGAAAAGAAGAGGATGTCTCTCTCCACAAAGCCCATTTCAGAGTGACAGAAGAAACATCTGCTCTATGATAGTATTGGGGGACCTGATCACACCTCTCAGCATTGGACAGATCATCTAGGCAACAAATCAATAGAGTAGCCATTATTCTTTCAGAAGGAGAGAAGAAATCTAGGGCAATTGGGGGGGGGGGATGCTGAGAGATTGGAAAAGGGGCATAAAGAATAATTACGATTTGTAACAATATATATGCTAGTAATATTGATTTGATCAACATATCTCAACGTTGAACCCAAAAATATGTATAATCGATTTTGATTCAATAAAAAAAAAATTTTTTTTAAAAGAATAAAGCTGTCCCTATTTGCAGGTGACATGATTGTCTATGTAAAAACCTAAGAAATCTGCAACAAAAATTCCTAAAACTAATAAATGGTCTCATTGAGTTTACAGGATACAAGATAAACACACAAAATCAATTGTATTTCTATATACTGGCAATGAAGACCAAAATTTAAAATGTAATACCACTTATAATCCTTAAAAAGATGAAATATTTAGGTGTGAATCTAACAAAACACATACAGGATTTATTCACTGAAAACTGCAAAATGTTGAGAAGAAAATCAAAGAAGATACAAATAAATGGTGATTCATATTGTGTTCATGGACTGGAAGACTCAATATAGTAAAGATGTCAATTCCTCCCAAACTGATATACAAATTTAATGCAATTTCTATTAAAATTCCAGAAAGATTTTTGGTAGATATAGGCAAGATTATTCTAAAATTTATGTGAGAGGGCAAAGGAACTAGATTATCTAAAATAATTTTGAAAAAGAATAAAGGAGAAGAAATCAGTCTACTCAATATCAAGACTTGTTGCATAGCTACAATAATCCAGACTCTGTGATTGTGGTGAAGTCATAGACATAATAAATCAATGCAACAGAACACAGAACCCAGAAACAGCTCAACTGACTTGAAAATGATGTAAAATCATGTCAATGGAAGAACGAGCTTTTTCAACAAATGGTGCTAGAGCAACTGGACATCCATAGGCCAAAACAATGAACCTCAACCTAAGTCTCACACTTTACACAAGATTTAACACAAAATGGGTTACAGAATTAAATGTTAAACACATTTGTACCTTCAAATATTCCTACAATACTCTGCTCCCCAAACTTTTGCAACTGACATTTGTCTGTCTTTAAATACTATTGGGGCTTTCACCAATTTATATAAGTGAAACCTTCCCCACCCCACTGATTTCTGTGACAGCATCCTGCTGATTATACTTATTACCTTTATCTCTTCATTTATTATTACTTCATTTTATTAAATTTATTTACTTGTTTACTGTTTGATGCTCTCATCTAAGTTCCACATATGCAAGAACCATGTCTATTTTATTCGGGAATGAGCACCATCTTCTAGCATAATAACCAGGAACATAGTGAATGTTCCAAGAAATATCTACAGAGGAAATAAATGAACCTGCCTCAGAAGGCCAAGGGGGAACGCTGTGAACTAGAGTTCCAGAGGTCTGATTGCGAGGAAAGAACTCTGGCGTTTTTAACTGGGTTTGGTTACCTGGCTCCCCCATTTAATAATTCAGTTAGCTAGAACGAGTAAATTACTTAAACTCTCTGAGACTCCAAGCATTGTTGAAGGTAGAAATCATAAACACAAAGTTTACACAATATGCATTAGATAAAATGTTAGCTTTCTTCTTGAGCTGGGTTGACTTCTTTTTGACTCCTAATACAATAGAATGAATATGTAATCAAAACTTTAAATTCCTGCATCCATCTGAAATTCATGTAACAGTTTCATTTGAGAACATCCGTGTTTATTTGCAGAGGAGAATTATTAGCCCCAAAACAGAACTAAAAGGAATGATTTTCCCTAAATTACATGATACTTTATAGGTATAAGGAAGATATTCACATTTTTGACTTCAGCACAGCAATTCCTAGTTTCTTACATCTATCTTGGGGAGAATGATGACCTAGGTCAGGGGAAGTAAGACACTGTGCAACAAAACCAGATTCCACCTGTTCCCCATAAAAGAAGTTTAATAAGAGCAAAGTATGAGCGAATAAAATGTGAACTTCAGTTCCTGAAGCAGATTGCCATTTCAATAGAGACCCAGAATATCTTACCAGGAAGGAGCTAGAGAGAAAGACTACTCCAACCTTTTTATTCAGCATTTCATCTTCTCTTCCATGTATAGAACACCTGAAAAGCAGTCTGTATTTAAAAATTTTCCAAATACAAGAAGCCAACTTCAGGCAGGTCATTTCATCTACATCCCAATATAACCAGTATATCTTTTCTTCCCCAAACTGAAGTCTACCTTCCTTTAACTTCCATCCATTGGCCCTAGTTCTTATTTTTCATCCAAAAATAGCTTACCAAAAGCTCCAAGAGAGTTTTCATGCCCCTGATACCCTGAAGTTAATTTAAACTCCCAATTGCCCACTGAAAAGGGCCCTTAAAAGTAGCTTCTGGATAAAGACATTGGGATTCTTCAAGCTGGCAAGTAAAAGATCTCAGGATGTTGGTGATAAACCACTGTCTAACTTTATATTTTAATAAATATTTTATTTTAGAACAGCTTTAGATTCACAGAAAAAATTGTGAAAATTGTACAGAACATTCCCATATGCCCTCATAACTAATTTCCCATATTATTAATATCTTATAAATGATACAATTGTTACAATCGAATAACACATTATTAACTAAAATTTATACTCTATTCAGATTTTCTTAGTGTTTTACCTAATCTTCTTTCTGTTCCAGGATCCTATCCAGGATACCATGGTATATTTAGCTGTCATGTCTCCTTAGGTTCCTCTTGTTTATGACAGTTTCTCAGATTTTCCTTGTTTTTGATGACCTTGATAGTTTTGAGGATCACTGATCAGATATTTTGCAGAATATCCCTCAATCAGAATTTGTCTGATGCTTTTCTCATGATTAGATTGGGGTTATGTGCCTTGGGGATTAAGACCACACAGATAAAAGTGCTGTTTAGCTCAAATCAAGAATACACACTATCGACATGACTTACTAATGTTAATGTTAAATTTGATCACCTGGCTGAGGTAGTGTTTGTTAGCTTTCTCCCCTTAAAATTATTCCTGCTTTTCCCCATTACATATTATACTTCTTGGGAGAAAGTTACTACCTACAACCCACACTTACGGAGTGATGAGACATGCTTCACCTGTATAAGGTGAAGTATCTACATAAACTATTTGGAATTCTTCTGCATAAGAGATTTGTCTCCTCTCCACTTATTTATTTATATTTGTATGAACTTACAGTTATTTATTTTACACCTGCATTATATAATACAATCCTATTATATTTATTGTTGCTCAAATTTTTTCAGTTTGGGCCATTGGAAATTCATTCAGTTGGCTTTGAGCCCTTTGAAATATTCCAGGGATTGTGGCTTCATAGCTTTCTTTTTTCTTTCGTGCTTTCTTCTTTTTTTATTCTGGCTTTTGGGGGTGATTTTTGGGTTTTTTTGTTTGTTTGTTTTTTGAGTACTTTCTAACTCTCTAACACTACAAGATGCTTCAGGTTCATCTTGTGTATATCCTGCCTCAGTACTAAAATCAACCACTTCTCCAGGGAGTACTGGTTCCTTCTGTTGGAGAATGGTATTAAAAACCAAAATCTGGGCCGGCCCGGTGGCGCACTGGATAGTGCGCCGCTTGGGAAGCGCGGCGGCGCTCCCGTCCGAGGGTTCGGATCCC
>NW_007729202.1:251096-253211 GCF_000696425.1 Galeopterus variegatus
CCGAGGGTTGCGATCCCGTTGCCGGTCCCGGTCTGGTGCGGGGGCGACACTGAGGGTTGCGATCCGTTGCCGGACACGGAAAAAGACAAAAAAAAAAAAAATCTGGATGCTGAGTGTGCTTGTTCCTGGGGTGGCATTGCTTCTAGACCTTCTTAGTTCACAATACAAAGAAATATATATGAGTATACCAACCCATGTATATACATATATATATAAATATTTCTGTATGTAACCATTGATATCTATATGAAGCTAAACATGAGTTTATATTAATGTCTCCATCTCTAATTCATTACCTGTATCATGTTATAGGCCATACCAGAACTGTTAGCCTGTACTACCTTACCAACTAGCTACAGCACTTACGTGCAGTTAGGTCAGCACCTTTACCTCTACACCTTCAATGAAGTTGTTTCATATGTTTGGAATACAGTTAGATTATTTTGTCATATTCTGCATTCCTTCCTGGGATCTCCTGACCTCCTAAATATTTTTTTTTAATTTGTATACATTAAGACTAAAAAATGTGTGGTAAAGTTCCACGGGTTTTTACAAGTGCATAGTGTTATATATTTACCATTATAGTACATTATTGTACAGAATAGTTTCACCATCCTACAAAAATTCTTTACGGTTTACCCATTTAACTCTTCCACACTCCCCCCAAACTCCTGGTAATTACTGATCTTTTGTATTATCTTTATAGTTTTCCATTTTTCAGAATGTCACATAATTGGAGTCATGTAGTGTATAGCTTTCTCAGACTGATTTCTTTCACTTAGCAATATGCATTTAAGATTCATTCATATATTACTGTTTCTGGTTAGCTCATCCAGTTTCTGATAATTATAAATAAAGCTGCTATAAACATTCATGTGCAAGTTTTTGTGTGCACGTAAGTTTTCAAATAAGTTGGGTAAATACTTGGTCACATAGTTGCTAGATCTTGATAGTATGGAAAGACTATGTATTGCTTTATAAGAAACTGCCCAACTATGTTCCAAATGTCTGTATAATGCATTCCCGCTGGCAATAAATGAGCATTCTTGTAGCTCTGCATCCTTGCTAGCAATTAGTATTGCCAATTTGGGGGTTTTCACCATTCTAATACTTACATTCACTATCTAATTTTTGACTTAATATTTTTGTTGCTTTTTCAACAAATGTCTGCTTATATAACTGGTATAAATTGCGCAGCCATAAACCAGTTACCTTTAGCTCCATCTTCATCATGAGGGAAAGATTGTCTACATGAAGGGAGTTAGTGTGCCTGGGACCAGTCAGTCTCTGGAGCACTAACCATCCTTACTGGATGGGTTTCAATGAGCTTCAGACTAACTCCATGCAAGGATAATTGTAACCCTATAGCAGAGACCGAGGTAGGTGCCCAGAAGGCTTCCATCTTAAACTCTCTCATCTTGGGATACTTAACACCAAACCATGGGAAATGGTTTGTTGTTTTTCATACTATTAGGTATAGGAAAAGAGCAATTTTTCTTTTCCTGATTTTTTTATGGCAACCTACATAGGCCCCTACAACATGTACTGTGCTTGCACTACAGCTGGCAAATTTAAAAGTGTGGGGAGAAAGCCATCAGTTTTTAAATTCTTATTTAAAAATAAAAATGCTGAGGAGTCTGCTTGTAAGTCAGCAGTCATATTTTAAACTCACGCCTGAACCAGTGACACGACTCAATTTATAGTACACTATATCATTCATTTCTCTTTATAAGACCACTCCTTTATTTATTTTCCTCTTCATTCTCCATCCCCACTCCCATTTCTTTCCCTCTCCAGCGCCTATTATATTTCAGTCCAATTTTATAAATTTATTTAGATATGTGTATATTCTTGAAAAACATTATTTTTGTTTGGGGGATGTTATAAGTTTACATAAATGCTATATTGTATTAGTTCATTTTCTGTTGCTTATAACAGAATACCTGAAAATGGGTAACTTATAAAGAAATGAAGTTTATTTCTTACTGTCTTGGAAGCTGGTAAGTCCAAGTTCCAGGGAACACATCTGGTAAGGGCCTTCTTCTGAGTGGGAACTTGTTGGGGACCTGAAGCCCCACACCCCTTCTTGTGAGACCGCTCCTCCTTGACAATCTG
>NW_007729203.1:0-981 GCF_000696425.1 Galeopterus variegatus
AGATCCATTTATAATTTGCATGACAATCAAGCAAAAGTCTTATTTTCAAGGCCGTAGCACCAGCTGCTATGACGGAAACAAGAGCCAGCACCCCTGCAATTAATATTCCCAGAAATCTACGGGGCCTTTCCATAAGATCAGAAACTTGCTTAAACAACTGTAAACCAGAATTAGTGAACCAGGGTTCTAAAAGATTAACAGGAAGCATAACAAAGGAGGGTTGATACAGTATAAGATTTTCTTTTTTAGACAGGTTGGCAAGTCTCTAAGAGCAGAGAGTGGGCCTCATGACTGAGTTTCTTCATCTGTCCCCATGTTGGGAGCTGAGCCATCCGTGTTCTTGGGAGACCGCATGCCGTGTCCTCCAGGGTGAGACGTCTCATCCGTGCTGTCAATGACGGGGTTTGCGTGGCATACCAACCTCTCCGGGAGCCAGCGCGGACTTTCGGCATCCTGTGGAAAAACACAAACATGCCCTCATCCCCAAATGAGTACAGGGTCGGGGCCGTGCCATTCACTTGTCATAGGGTCCCTCCAACAAACACAAGGCCAGGCAGGAGTTTGATCTGAACTCCAAAAGCGCTGGGCAGCAGAAAGGCCATGATCATCTAAAATCAAAAAATTCAGAACAAATAATGCATGGGCTAGGTGATTGGCGGGAGGCAGGGGGGATAGACTCCCCCTTTTCAATTTTAATAATTGTTGTTTAAGTGTATTGTGCGCCCTTTCAACAATCCCCTGACCTTGGGGTTTATAAGGAATTCCTGTCTTGTGATGAATCTGAAATGAAGAGCTAAATGTTTGAAATTTAGTACCCACATAGCTGGGCCCATTGTCGGTTTTAAGTACACGAGGGATCCTCATACAAGAGAAGCTGTGCAGGCAATGAGTGATAACATGAGAGCAGGATTCACCTGTTAAGGGAGAAGCAAAAAGAAAACCAGAGTACGTATCAATAGTGACATGTACAAAGCGAAGGCA
>NW_007729203.1:1981-2644 GCF_000696425.1 Galeopterus variegatus
TACAAGTCCTGTATTCTCTTTTAATATAGATTTGTTCAAAGAGTCTCCCATTAGAGGGGAGTCCTGAATATCAAGAGGGGGAGCAGCGGCTAACAAAGCCTGGGGATTTACAGCCTCTTGAAATTTATCACTTTCATGTCGAGGGTCAAGACAGTCTCTAATTAAAGTCCATAAAGAAAAAGCATCGACAGGAACCTTCTCAGGCCCATGTGCAGAATAATAATCCTGAATTTTAACTCCTACTTTAGCCCAAGTATCCATATTAACAGTACCTTCCTCTGGAAACCACGGACATATTTCTCCCACAAAATTTAAAAATTTATCCAACTGAGCGGCACCCACTTTCATGCCCCAAGAATGAAGCATGGCTTTTAAGAGTTGCACAAACAAATGCCTACTACTATTTTGTCCCATGGTTTTTTACTCCTGACTATATCAATCACTAACTGCCCACCACTTACCTTAATTCTGGACGTCCTCACAATTCACTGGGGAGTGTCCCCGCTCTGAACTTCAGGTCCCTGTTCAGGGCGCCACCAGCCGGAAGCCAGCTGGAGATGGCGGGACAAGAAGACGAGCGCAGGATTAGAAAAGAGACAAGAGACAAAAAATGGGGTCAGGAGGACAAACCATCTCGAGGAGCTGTTGCACTTTATTCAACAG
>NW_007729203.1:4037-6270 GCF_000696425.1 Galeopterus variegatus
GTATATTAGGTCTTTATTTTTTCACATTTTCTTGCTCAACTTACAAAACCTGTAACTTTTTAAAAGAAACGCATATAAGTTGTCTTAAGGCATTTCTGTAAGTTGATTTAATCACGCCCAACCTGTCAGAAACACTTAAGGAATTGCATTTGTTTATTGGAGCCACATGGTGTTCAAGAAAAGTGAAGTCAAAATAGAGTGAAAGAAACTAAATGACCAAGATAGACAAGCATGCCAATACGCCAACATAGAACAGTTCCTGTGGTGACACGGGAATGCAAGGAAATTAAATGAATTCACAGCGGAGTAAGAAGAAAATCAGAAATTCATGTTAGAGTGGTTCTACGGAAGGGAAAAAAAAAATCAAGTTTCCTTCAGTTATGTCAAAGATGAGTCCTACATAAATTTCAAATTCTTTTTTTTTGTAAGAGTATTTAATATATTGCTATTCATTTATTTAAAGGGATTTATTTTTTAATTGAAGTACATGGATTGTACATATAGGGTGCAAAATTATATTTGAATACATGTATACAATGTGTGATGATCAAATCAGGGTAATTAGCATATTCATCATTACAAAAATATATCATTTCTTTGTGATGAGAACATCTGTGCTCCTCTCTTGTAGCCAGCTGAGGACATGCGGTAGATTATTGTTAGCTGCAGATGCCTAGCTCTTCTGTACACCCCTAGAACTCATTTTTCCTATTTAGCTGTAATTTTGTGTCCATTAACCAATCTCTCCCTAACCCCCGTCCCTCTCCCTTTGTCAGCCCCTAGTAACCACGTGAAATTCTTAAACTATTCTTTATGCTTTAGAATTTAGCCTTAACGTCCCTCATGTTTTGCATTTTTTTTCTTCACTCAGCCCAGGTTTGCAATTACTGTATTATCATCGTGGGTCTCTTATTCCTTTCTTGAGCTGTGGACAGGGCCTGGGGCTGACACTGTTTCTGTTTGTAGCCCCAGTGCTTGGCATGGTGCCTCTGGTTCATAGTAAACATTTAGGAAATGTGTTTGGATGGAAGCGCTAAAGGCATAAGAAAACTTTAAAATATTTTGGCTTAATAATCAGCAGATTACCCATTGTCGATGCTTTACCACACACACACACACACACACACACCATGTTTAATGAAATCTTATATAACATATTAAAATATTTTGTGAACCAAATATGTACTCAATTTCCAATTGGATTAAGAGTCTGAGCAGGAACAGAAAATATCCGCCTTTTTGAAAATATGACTGCTTGAAATTCACGTTATTTTTCCTTGTGATCCCCAGAATGTTTCCAGGTGCCGTTTGGTCTCTGAGACTCTGCTGCAGAGTTCTGAGACTTCAGTGAACAGTGCAAAGTGGACTTCTTGCNAAAAACACCTCCAAAATGTAATGGTGGTTATCTCTGGACATTAAAATTATAGTGACTTTTACATTTTCAAATTCTTTTGTGTTTTTTAAAAAATTATGCAGTAAGAATGTAGTACTCGTGCCATTAAAATTTATTAAAGCTCCATTAATTTATATGTATCAGATGTTCAATGCAATTACTTCGTAGATTTTAAAAAATTACTTTCTTGGTTTACATTTTCCACAGAGTAAACAAAACCCAATCGTATATTAGGTCTTTATTTTTTCACATTTTCTTGCTCAACTTACAAAACCTGTAACTTTTTTAAAGAAACGCATATAACTTGTCTTAAGGCATTTCTGTAAGTTGATTTAATCACACCCAACCTGTCAGAAACACTTAAGGAATTGCATTTGTTTATTGGAGCCACATGGTGTTCAAGAAAAGTGAAGTCAAAATAGAGTGAAAGAAACTAAATGACCAAGATAGACAAGCATGCCAATACGCCAACATAGAACAGTTCCTGTGGTGACACGGGAATGCAAGGAAATTAAATGAATTCACAGCGGAGTAAGAAGAAAATCAGAAATTCATGTTAGAGTGGTTCTACGGAAGGGAAAAAAAAATCAAGTTTCCTTCAGTTATGTCAAAGATGAATCCTACATAAATTTCAAATTCTTTTTTGTTGTAAGAGTATTTAATATATTGCTATTCATTTATTTAAAGGGATTTATTTATTTTTTTTTTTATTTTTATTTTTTTGTCTTTTTCCGTGTCCGGCAACGGATCGCAACCCTCAGTGTTGCCCCCGTACCGGACCGGGGACCGGCAACGGGATCACAACCCTCGGTGCTGCTCCCGCACCTCGCTCAGCCAGTG
>NW_007729203.1:7270-19081 GCF_000696425.1 Galeopterus variegatus
CACACACACACACACACACACACACACACACACACACACACACACACACACTCTCTCACACCATGTTTAATGAAATCTTATATAACATATTAAAATATTTTGTGAACCAAATATGTACTTAATTTCCAATTGGATTAAGAGTCTGAGCAGGAACAGAAAATATCCGCCTTTTTGAAAATATGACTGCTTGAAATTCACGTTATTTTTCCTTGTGATCCCCAGAATGTTTCCAGGTGCCGTTTGGTCTCTGAGACTCTGCTGCAGAGTTCTGAGACTTCAGTGAACAGTGCAAAGTGGACTTCTTGCAAGACAGAAACAGGGAGAAGAAATACAGAGGGTAACATGAAGTTTCAGGGGCAATATGTGTGAAATTGCTGATTGCATATGTGGGAAATGAGATCTGTGGTGTCTTTCTCCCTTCCTTCCTTCCTTCCTTCCTTCCTTCCTTCCTTCCTTCCTTCCTTCCTTCCTTCCTTCCTTCCTTCCTTCCTTCCTTCCTCTCTCCTTCTTTCTTTCTTTCAATACCAGTTAGCAATCTTCTATCAACATTCCTAAGTCTTCCAATCACTTGGTTCTTTTTATTTAAAGTTTATTTATTAATGTTATTATTATTACCCTAGTCTGTTTTGCCCAAGAAATTTCTCAAATTCTAAGAGTAAGATGATTTAGTATTATTCCAATTATGCTCAATTTGTGCCTTCATTATTCCTTTGACTCCCTTTTTATGAAGCACATTTTAACATTTTATTGCCTTTTTCAAAATGTACCTGCCAGTTCCCACTTAATATAGACTCTTAGAGGCGGGAACCCTGCCTGGCCTACAGTAGGCACCCAGCAGATACTGGCGTGACTGAGTGAGTGAGCGAGTGAGAAGGCTATTTCCTTCCACTAAGCATTATCTTTTGCAAATTGTTTCTGCAAAACAAAATACCCCCCAAAAAGATGAACAACAACAAAAAAGCAGTGTTTCCCCAGATCTCTTCTATGGAATATCAATCTCATTGAATATTAGCATTCAAGTTAAAATAAATGAGTAGTGCAAACAAGGTCAGACAATTTTTTTCAACCATAAGACACAGAGCATCTGACATGCTAATATGTCAATCATGAATTTCTAAGAGTGCTTATGGCAGACAGTGTTTCCAAAGTTTATCTGATCCTGGAATCTTTCTTGGTGGAACATTTGACAGGATTGTGTTCTGAGAACTCATTTTGGAAAAGATGCCTTAAATCATGACTATGACAACAATCCACATTTACTCAGCATTTGGAATGTGCCAAGCTCTGTGGTTAAGTGTTAAGTTTATAGAGATAAATAAAAGAATGTCTGCCCTTGAGGAGCACAGGGGTACACAGAACAGACTGTAGAGTCAGATTGCAAGTGATCTAATAGAGGTGTGAACTGAGTGTCCAGGGACAAATATGCAAGAAGTAGCTGACTCTGGGAAGAAGTTAGGGCTCACTGTAAGGAGAAAGTCAGTTAATTCACTACCTGCTTTTCTTATAACAGGTGGTGTTCAGCATCCTGAGAGCACCTGGAATGATAAGATTTTTCTTAAGATCAATGAGTAGATAAAGAAGAGGTGAGACTCTTGATTGATTCTTGCATTTGCCTGTTGTCATTTCTGCCTTCATCAGAGTGTGCCACTGTGACTGTACCTTAAGGACAGAGAGGGGCTTCGAGGAGAAGTTCTGGACGGGGAGTCAGATGACCAAGGGCAGTGGTTTGTGGTGGTGTTCTTCCAACATACATTGTCACTTCTGATAAAGAAGCCTCAATTTTCATGAGGAGAACCACCGTTCTTCCACAGTCAATCCTCATGGTTTGTGTGGGCCCATGCTACCTTCTGCACAAGGGCTATGTGTGTGACATTGTCAGGTCCGCCGCCGGCCGACCCGAACGGCCCTAGCCTCGTTCCTTTTGGTGGGTGAGCGAATGGCCCAGATTCCTCTTTCCCTCCTGTCCCCTTTGGAAGGAGACGGGGGAAGAGAGCCGTGAAGAGAGGTGAGCACAACCGCTGGCCCCAAACAGCCCTGTTAAAGGGCACTCAGACGTGGCGGGGGTTCTGTCGAGCAGCAGTTCCGTTTATTATCACACAAGCACTTGCTTTTAAAGGCAGATGGGGAAGGGAGGTTTTTGACATAATCCTATCAGCTTAAAGGTCAAGGGCATGCATCCTGTCTCAATGCCTAGCTATTGCAACCACACAATGTTCACGAGCACAGAAGCACGTATTTGGCCAATAAGGGCTAAGGCAAGGTTCCCGCAGACACCCCCACCCTACTTCCTCCTGACGCTGTCTTAGGCTGCCACATAATGGCGCCACTTGTAGTGTCACTTAAGGTGGCGTTAGTTTTTAAGGCCCGACAGACATAAACCTAGCTCATCAGCATATTGCATCTCCCTGGACACAGTGACTGGTTCAGTGTTGTGATTTAAGCCAGGGAGGCTTAATACTGACTCAAATGTGATGGAAATCCTGGGAAACAGAAGCTTCCTTCCACTAGACTTGAGGCTAATGGAATATAGATCTGAATTTGCCACTTCAGAGCAATGCTGTGGACAGAGCATGCCTGGGAATGAAGCCAATATGGGGTGTGGGGGGTGGGGTGGGGGGCAGGGACTAGTGCTGAGAGAGAGACAGGGAAGAACATCCGCATGCCATTTTTGGGCATCTGGATTCACTTATATGAAACTACTTTTGAGTTTTTCATTTACATGTCAACAAAATTTCCTTCTTCTTTTAAGCTAATTCGACTCTAGTTTTTGTCTTTTACTACAAAAAGAATATAACAAAGTTATACTAACTAGCTGCTAATTAGCTGTTGGCAAGTCCCAGTCAGTAAACAGGCAAGGGCCTCAGTTTCCCCATCTATAACATAAAATGGTTGGACTAGATGAGTAGATTTCGTACTTTGATTTAGAGCATACCTCATTTTCAAAGGCATCTTACACATCATATCAATGTGTAAAGCACATATAATAAAGTGCTTTTGTTGAATTGAGAGTACGGGTCTCCAAAACACTCGCCCAAGTGTCAGTAGATCACAACTTAAAATCACTGGATAGTATGTCTTCTAATATCTTTTTCAGCTCTAATGTTCTATAATTCTGATTCTACTATGATGGTTAATTAATGTCAAGGTGAATGTTTCATAATTAAATCCACAAAGTTTAAGCAGATGATTTAGCTAATGAGAGGATGGTGAGATGGCCATTAGCAAAAGGACAATTTTGGAGTTGGGGAAGCTTTCCAAAGTAAAACTCAACTAGTATAGCAGTAGTAGCACCAGAATATACACTCTTTGTTGTGGTTATTAGCTGTGTTTCATTTATAAAAGGCACGACCGGCTGAGCAGGGAAATACCTGACATGTTCATTATTTTGTGTGTGGTTGATTGGTTTAACCAAGAGTTCTGATAGAAATGGTTGGGGACCAGTTCTTTTACCGTGCATGACAGCAAGACCTTTATTTCTAAAATGGATTAAACCAATATGCTGAGTGATCCATTTATTCTTTTCACATTGCATTTGGATTTCATTACTGGAGGAGTCAAAAGGCCATTTTCATTTTGGAGTCTGGAAAGGTCATTTGTTACTCATGTTTTTATTTCCTTGTTCTTAGTTTTGATGATGAGGGAGAGAAAAGAGAATGCTAGGAGTTTTTGATTAGTCTCGCCATGAATTAATTATTTTCTGACTATGCCTGCTGGGCTGTAGACTCTAATTGTATCTGTAAAAGTGGTAAAAAAAAAAAAAAAAATTTGGATTTAGCAAGACCACTGTAGGCTGTTTGAGATTGCCATTTCGGAGAAGAAAGCTTCAAGTCTTTAGAAACCTTTCTAAATTTTAGGCATCAGAAGTCCCATGAGGGGCCATCAGCACAGTTTAATAAACAAAATAACTTCTCACTATAAAAATAAAAAAAGAGAAGGAAAAACTTTCAAGACTTGTTTTTATGGACTAAACTTGGCCACAGCTCTAAAAAATGATAATAATGAAATAGTGATAATAATGATCTCAATAACTCAGAAGTTTCATCTACCTAAGGCTATGATATTGACTATTTTGATTTCAAGTAATGGAGTCTACATTTTATTCCAAGAAAATAAACCAAATTAATCTTTCTTGTACCTGGTAAACAACGTTTATTTCTTTAAATCCTATTTTCATAATACCATACCTAGTGCCATTGTAAAAAATTATTTGATAAAGCTTCTGGTTATCAATATTCAGAGTAGTTTTTGTTCAAAACACTTAACATTAAAGTACTTAAGAATTCAGAAAACTTTTAGGAGAAAAATATCAGCAGAGTGGCAGTCAGCTAGGTGAAACTAATGGCATCTAAAAATGCCTATTAGAAAATTAAAGGTCTAAGAATAGTGTATCTAATCTTTTCCCAGCTTATTCTTGGAACCAGAAGAATAAAGCTACTTGAAAGGGGGCAACACAGTAAAGTTCCTGTTTTTGCATAATGATTTATTTTAAAACAAGGAAGATCTGAAAAAATATTTACAGAAACTATAATCTGCTGTTAACATATCCATTTTCATCTATCTTTTAATCAATTTGAAAAAATATAGTCATTTCTTCCACAAAAAAAAAATAAATAAATAAAATGGTAATACGATGTTTTCTTACTTTCAAAAGTGATTTTCATTTTTTTTTTTTTTTAGTTTTGCAACTTCCAATAATATTCTAAGGTCAATACTTAGAAGAGACATAAGAATTTTGGAATTTCCTATCTGTGGTAGATGTATGTCATTGTGCATATTAACTATGATAAAACAAAATATCTTTAAATGTAGAGAAGAATATTTTTGTGAGTAGCCAGTTTGCTCACATTTATACCTTTTATATTTTAAGATATTTACCAAGGGATGTTGCATGTTGCTGCTTGAAAACACATAGTAAAATACTCCTTGATATTGTCTTATTACAAAATGAAAAAAAGGACTTATTGGGAAAATATACACAGTATTTTATATGTGATATATTCATACAGTTGGCAAATATTTAATATGTGCCTATTATATACCAGACACTGGTCTAGGTTCTGGGAATAAAGCAGTGAACTAGACAAATACTCCTGCTCCCAACAGAACTTACATCCTGGCAGAGGAGACAAATAATAAGCAAACAGGTAAAACACGTAGTGTATAAGAGGAAGATAAGGGCGCTGGAGTGGAAAAGCAAAAAAGAGGGTGAAAATTGTAAGGACAATATAGGGGAATTGCCATGTTAAATGGAACGGGCAGGAAGGCCCCTTGGATAAGCAGAGACTGGTGAGGGAGAAGCACATTCATATTTGTGTGATTATTGTCTTGTCTCCTTTGCTACACTCAAAACTTTAAAGGGCAGTGTTCTATCTGGTTTTATTTACTGTTAAATTTCGAGGTCTATTGTGATAACAAAAATATAAGTGCCCAGAAATTTGTGTAATGGGTAAAAGAACCTCAAGAGTCTAGAACACCCAGCTGTGAAAAAAATGGCATTAAGAAATAAAAAGCACAAAAATAATCTGCAAGAAAAATTAATGCAGTAAGTAAATGGAATAGCTAAGGAATATTACAGACAAAAATCATTGCAAGAATTTTCTGCAAATTGAAAGAAGCCAGACTCCAATATTCAAACATATAACTTGATATAACAAAAAAATTAATGAGATGTTTCTAGAATAGAATTTTCTAAACTGTATTATACAGAACACAGTTCAATGTGATACTGTGATATTCCATGAAAACAAGTTTTCTGTAACTGCAAGCTCAATGTGGTTCTGTGTCTACCTTTCATATAACTGTATCCTCAAAACCTAGAAAAGTGTTTGGCACATAGCAAAACTCTTGATAAATATTTGTTGATAAATTAGTGGAAAAATAATAAATTAGGTTCTTCACTGCAAAGCCTCTCAGAGATGTTAATATGCATTGTAAATCTTAAAATGGAGACTAGCATGTGTAGAATTTCTATATTTACATCTCTTTTGATTGCAAGTGAAAGAAACTAAGTCAGTCAGCGTAAACAAAAGAAAAATCTTTTGGCTACTAGGACAAGTTTATTAGTAATTTTGGACTTAGTTTTGGTTGAATACAACAATGACTCATGTGGTGTCATTCATCCTCTCTCTCTCCATTTCTCTATTGATCTTTGTTATGGTCTGTTGTTTACAGATGTTTTCTGCATGATGACCATTGACAATTTTTGTCTTTTTTCATTCACAGTTATTCCAGTAAGGAAAAAAAAAAGTCTTGCTTGCTTGTGAAAAAAGAAAAAATTCTGAAATTAGCCTTGATTATCCTGACTATGAGTTGTATGCTTTTCCTGAAATCAGTCACCATGGTTAGATCAGGCCTAGGTCCCATGCTACACTTGGAGATTGGGAATGGGGTATTCTTCAAACAAAAATAAGAGTACTCTTACCAGAAAGTGTGTGTGTGTGTGTGTGGGGGGGGGGAATCCATGCTGGATGCAAAACAATCATGCATTAAATTGAAATTTGATCATTATCACCACTGTGCTTAATTTTTTTAAATACCCATTTTTTTGTATCAGAATTCCTCAGACCAAGCACCCACTGAGAACTGGCATTCCACAGGATGAGATAAAGTGAGCATTCCCATGAGGATGAGCCGTCAGCACCTCAGCAAGCTGAAGGTGGTGGGGGATCTGGGTGGTGTTACACAGCTTCTACTATAGTGGATGGTCTCCATGTACGTGTGTGTTTGCGTGTGTGGGCCTGTGCATGGTGCCTCAGCAAGCTGAAGGTGGTGGGGGATCTGGGTGGTGTTACACAGCCTCTACTATAGTGGATGGTCTCCATGTACGTGTGTGTTTGCGTGTGTGGGCCTGTGCATGGTGTCTGCATATGTGTGTGAGTGGGGGTCTTGTTCAGCTCCATTTTCATTCAGTTTCCATGTGAGGACCTCAAGCCAGGTGGGCAAGAGTAAAGAAAATAAAGAACCAATAATGGCTATTGGCTGCAGGAGTTCCTTCCTTCCTTCCTTCCTGCCTGCCTCCCTCCCTCTCTCCCTCCCTCCCTCCCTTCCTTCTTTTTTTTTTCCTGCTGGGAGATTGTGAGGATTAAATGAATTCATTACATGTAAAGCCCTTAGAACAGTGCCTATCACATATTCAGTGTTTAATAAATGTTAATTATGATAATTATGATAATGGTGATTATTCATCAAATGCATTTAATTCTTCTTGCACTTTTAATGAAGTGGTTTCTAAAGCTTTTTATTTAAAAATGTCAGTTTCTAATGTAGTTCCAGTGCTCTGGAGATGCCTTTGTCTCATCAGCCTCAAATTAGAAAGGAAACCTGAAAGTCCACATTGAGAAAAATGCAGCAGAAGGCAACAACTGTTGCTTTGCCTCCCACGGATTTGTCACCCCTTTCCCCTGGGTGACGGAGCCACCAAAGATTACTCAAAGCCCATCTCTTCTGAGGAGTGAGAAGCCCGGAAAAGGGGTTAATCTCCTGGAACCCTCAAGATAGATGCATTCATTCTATTTGGGAAATTCACCATGAATTGGGGTTCTCTTCCTGCATTTACTCTCTAGACCAGGAAGTTACAGGAAGAGAACACAGGTGGGGTTTTTTCCAAGTAGAGTTTAACAAGTTTAACAATAGGCATTCCGTAATGCAATTTTCAAGAAGTTAAGTTGATACACCAATAAAAGCTTGATCTTAACAAACATTCCCTTCTTACAGCAATTTCCCAGTATCTTTACATATCAATCAGTAACCTGTCTGTCTTTGAGCCAGCAACCTTGCTGTGTTACAATTATTTATCTTACAACAGAGACTATATAGCCTGGGGAAAATTTCCCGTCCTTTGCAAGGTCAATATTTGAAACTGCAAGGCTTTGGAAAACCAGGCCCTGTGAAATACATTTGTTTCATGCATACTTCACAAATAACTACAAGAAAGCATGCAAACAGGATTTGCTTCCAGCCTGCCTCTCTCATATTTTTTCTTCTCTCTACCTGGAATTGCACTTTCTCCGTATGTTTTTCCCTGTGGTTTCTTGAAGGCCAGCTCAAATACCAGCCTATTATGGAGGTAAACCCATCTTTATTTTTGGCCTCTGTAGTATCCCCAACATGATTGGACTGTAGCTCTAATACACTTGTAATCATTTGTTTATTTTGCACGTGTCGCTTCCTTCACTATTGTGTATGTATGCACACACATGCACCCACACACTCATGCATACGTGCATGTGTATTATCAAAAATACCAGATTTTGTGTATTCAATAATGTCATGATTAAGTGGTATATTTAATTGAATGTGTTGTATTTTCAGGGAATACAAATTATGTAAAAGATAATTAGAAGGGTAACACTCTATTGCCAATGAAATCATATTAAGTGTTCCAAAATCATAAAAGCTGTTCTCGTGCATCTGTTCTTTTTTATCATCCATGTCACTGCTCTCCTCTATTCATGCAAATAATCTGGACTGACTTTAATTATCCAGAAATGAATTATTTTATTCCATGTTGATATATAAATACAGTTTACAAAAAACACTGCTATGAGAAGTATTATACATAGACATGGTTTCTGCTTTGTAGGGTCATATCATTTTAAGGTGCACTGATAGAAGAAGTCACAAAAATTAATACATGTCATTAAAACATGATAAATACATTTAAATATGTATATTTATATTTTTATATGAATATATATATAATTTTACTTAATTAGGAGAAGTGATGTGATTACAAGGATCAAGGTTTTAGAAGGTACTGATAACATCCTCACTACGAAAAACATACTCTTTGAAAAGGTCTTTACAGTATCCACTTCTCTCTATCTCCACTGAGGCTGGTGATTCAAATGCTTATTTTTTTCTTCTACACACTACCACAGACTTTTCTACCTTGTTATCTCTACCACTGGCTTCTATGTGTTTCAAATCATCCACACTTCTGCAAATGACATTAAAAAATAAAGATAAAGTCCAGCTATGATGGAGTAAGGGACTTACTTCTTCCTGTAAACAACTAGAAAATTGGGCAAAATGTATAATAAATCATGTTTTCAGACATTGGATACTGAGTGACATAGGACTACATTTCCTGATACAGGAGACACAAACAAGATTAGCATTAAGACAGACCCAGATTTCAACCTGGAGGCATTTTCCAGACAGTGGTGCAGTGAGGGGAATCAAAAGCAAAGTGTAAAGTTTGTTTTTTTCATTCTTATTAAATTGAAGAGCTAACAGTCAAAGATTGAGGGAGTTAAAGAAACTGTAAGTTGTAGACATATGAATGACCAATATTATGTTAAAAGAGTCTCAATATCATTAGTCATCAAGGGAATGTAAAATAAAAAATATAAAATAAAACCAAAATGCAGCAACACTACACACCCATTAAAATGGTTAAAATTAAAAGGACTAATAGTATCACATGTGGGTAAAAATATGGAACAACTGGAAATTTCATACATTGCTAGCAGTAATGTAAAATAAATTATTCAGCTGTCATTCATTTGGTTGGGCAGTTTCTTATAAAGTTATATACATACTTCCCACACAAACTAGCAATTCCACTTCTAGGTATTTAGTCATGGTGTCATGCTAGGGCTAGGTCTCGC
Source organism: Galeopterus variegatus (assembly GCF_000696425.1). Classification (NCBI taxonomy): domain Eukaryota; kingdom Metazoa; phylum Chordata; class Mammalia; order Dermoptera; family Cynocephalidae; genus Galeopterus; species Galeopterus variegatus. The sequence goes on from NW_007729203.1 coordinate 16,882, forward strand.
AGACCCCTTGAGCCCATTGTACAGACTGGGTCACAAACCCTTCACACACAGGCCTATGAGCTAAGTAATAGGAGAAGGTCCTTGGAGCCACGGGTGAAAAAATAATAGGCTTTATTCAGAGTTAGGAGCAGCCGACCTAATACGGCTGCCCGGAGCATCCTCTAGAAGCTTCGCGCATCTGTACCATTAGTTCTTTATACTCGAGTCCATAATTAAAAAAAAGAAAACAAAACAAAAAAACCCGGATGCACATGCGCAATCCCATTAGAACACCCATGCTCACGCACATACCCACTTTAGATATTCGGCAAGACTCTAAACATCCGAGGGACCCTGACCATTTTCCTTATATTTTCCCAACACATGGATATTTACTGCAGGCATTTACTCAATATTGAAAACATTTATCCACACGGAGACTTGAATACAGATTTTCATAGCAAGTTTATTCATAGTAACCCTATCCAAAATCTGGGGCTAGCCAAAGACTCCTTAGACTTGATATGAAATATGATTCATAAAAGGAAAAAACTGATGTTACATTTTATCAAAATGAAAAACTTCATGAAAGACCTTGTTAAAAGGATGAAAATATGAACTATAGAACTGGAGAAAATATTTGCAAGCCACATATCTGATAAAGGACTAGTATCTGGAGCATATAAAAAACTCTAAAAATACCACAGTCAAAAATCAGATTATCTAACTAGAAAATGGACAAAAGACATGAACAAAAATTTCACTAAAGATAAATCACCAGCAAATAAGCACATGAAAAGATGTTTGGCATTGCTAGCCACTAGGGAAATGCAAATTAAAACCACAATGAGGTATCACTACCTACCTACCAGAACGTCTAAAATAAAAAAAAAAAAGTAGTGACACCACCAAATGCTGGTGAAAATGCAGAGAAACTGGGATACCCATATATTGCTGGTGGGAATGTAAAATGGTGTAGCTTCTCTGGAATGCAGCTTGGAATTTTAAAAACCACTAAACATGCTACTCAAGGACATATCACAGGATTTGGCCAAGCAGTGATTTTAAGTCGGAATCCATGGTCCCAAGCATTCATCATACTGCTTTACATTAATTCCTCTCTCTATGCAGTGATTTGTGATTTATACTATTGTCTTTCCATAGATAAATTTTGATTAAACTTTTAATTTTGAGGTAATTGTAGGTTTACATGGATTTGTAAGAAACAAAGTTGAAAGATTGTATGTACTTTTAACCCCATTTTACCAATTGGTAATTATCTGACAAAAATAGAGTGCAATATCACAAGTAAGATATTGACATTGACAAAATCAAGATACGGAATAGTTCTATCACCACAAGGATCTCTGCACACATCTCTCCCCCTCCAACGTATGAAAATCAGTTTTCTGTTTTCCATTCCTATACTTTCGTCATGGCAATCATGTTATAAATTATGCAGACTATATAACCTCTTGTATTTGGCTTTTTTCAGTTAAGTTAATTTTGTGAAGATGCATCCAACTGGTTTGTGCATCAATAGTTTGTTCCTTTTTATTGCTAAATAGCATTCCTTTGCAAAGATGTACCAGAGTTTGTTTATTCATCAAAGGGCATTTGGGTTGTTTCCAGTTTTCAACTATTACAAATAAAGCTGCTATGAACAGGTTTTTGTGTGAATTTGAATTTTTATTTCTCTTGGGTAAATGCTCAGTAGTACAATTGCTGGGTTGTATGATTACAGGCTTAGTGTTTTTAGAAATACTAAACTGTTTTTAACACGCATTTCATTTTTTTTTTTGATGTCAGTGTGCTCTTATGTATTTAATTTAAATTTCCTATTGTTCACTTCTGGTATATGGGAAAACAACTCACTTTTGTGCATTAACCTTGTATCCTGGGACCTTGTTATAAGTGCTTAGTAGTCAGAACGGTGTTCGGCTTCTTTCTTTTTCTTTTTTGATTGATTCTTTGGGATTAGACATAGACAATCATGTCATCTGTGAAACAGGACAGTTTTATTTCTTTCTTCCAAATCTGTATACCTTTTATATATTTTTTCCCTCCCTTATTGTACTGGCTAGAATTTCTAGTATTACGTTGAATTGAGTGATGGGAGTGGGCATACTTGCTTTGCTCCTGATCTTTTTTCATTATTAAGCATAATGCTAGCTGTAGGTTTTTGTAGGAAACCTCCAGGTTCTTATAGGTTTTTGTAGGA
>NW_007729203.1:20230-23493 GCF_000696425.1 Galeopterus variegatus
ATTTTATTGAACTTTTCAAAAGCCATCTTTTATTTTTCTTAAATTTTCTATTTTGTCTTCAATTTTATTGATTTATTCTCACTTGATCTTAGCCAAAAGGCCAAGAAGCGATTATTATTGATTTATTCTCTAGTCTTTATGACTACCTTTCTTCTGCTTATTTTGGTTTAATTTGTTATTTTTGCAGTTTCTAGAGGTGGGAACTCAGTTCATTGATTTGAGACTTTTTCTCTAATCATTTAGTGCTGTAAATTTTCCTCTTGCCTCTGCTTTAGTTGCATCCCACATACTTTGATATGTTGTGTTTTCATTTTCAGTCAGTTCACTGTGTAGTTGTCCCTTGGTATCTGTGAGGAATTGGTTCCCGGATCTCTGAGGATATCGAAATCTGTGGACTCTCAAGTCCCTTACATTAAATGGCTTAATATTTGCTAACTATCTATGAACATCATTCTGTATACTTTAATTCATCTGTAGGTTACAAATAATACCTAACACAATCTAAATGCTATTAAATAGTTATTATGCTGTATTTTTTGGTATTATTATTTATTATTGTATTGCTATCTTCTATTGTTCTTTTTTTCTGAATATTTTTGATTCCTGTTTGGTTGAATCCACAGACATGAAAGCTGCAGATACAAGAGGCCAACCATATATTTGTTAGTTTCCTTGAGACTTATTCTTGATGTATGGATTGTTATAATTATTATTATTATTATTATTATTTTGACTGGTAAGGGGATCGTAACCCTTGGCTTGGTGTTGCCCGCATCACACTCAGCCAGTGAGTGCACCGGCCATCCCTATATAGGATCCAAACCTGTGGCCTGGGCGCTTCCAGTGCTGCACTCTCCCAAGTGAGTCATGGGGCCAGCCCGATGTATGGTTTATTTTGAAGAGGGTTATTTAGTTTTCAAATCTTATCTTTGCGTTACTTATTTCTTGTTTGATTCCTTGTAGTCAGAAACAAACTCTGTATGATGTCAATTCTTTTAAATGTGTTCCAGTTTGTTTTGTGACTCAGGATATGTTTTGTGGGATCTAGAAAACAATGTCTATTCACCTGTTATTGGGTGGAGTGCTTTATAAAAAGTCTTTTAGATGCTGTGGATTTCTTTTTTTTTGTCTAGTGTTTCTATCAAGAATTGAGAGAGCAGAGTGTTAAAATCTCCAACTGTGACNTTTTGTCTAGTGTTTCTATCAAGAATTGAGAGAGCAGAGTGTTAAAATCTCCAACTGTGACTGTAAATTTGTCTATTTCTTTTTTCAGTTATTTCAGCTTTTACTCTATTTTGTAGGTTGGTTGGTTGGTACATAGACATTTTAGGATTGCTGCATCTTCTTGGTGAATTGGCCCTTCTATCATTATATAACACCCTTCTCTGTGTCTGAGAATACTTTCTCTGATGTCTGCCTTATCTGATAGTGATATAGTCACTTCTAACTTTTTTTGATTAATATTTGTGTTTCTTAGTATGCTTGGCTTGCCTAATAAAATATCATAGACTGGGGGGCTTACACAACAGAATTTTTTTCCTCATAGCTCTGGAGGCTAGAAATTCAAGATCAAGTTGCCAGAATGATTGAATCTTGGTGAGCGCTGTCTTCTGGCTTCAGAGGCTGCCTTGTTCCTATGTCCTCACATGGCCTATCCTCGGTGCATGCTCCTGGGAAGAGTGAGGGAGAGAAGGACAGGGGGATATCTTCCTCTTTTCATAAGGCTACTGATCCTGTTACCTAATCTAACCCTAATTACTTCCCAAAGACCCCATCTCCAAATGGCATCACATTGGGTTCACGGCTTCAACACATGATTTTGGCAGCAAGCACGAACATTAAGTACATAACAGTGTAATATATAATTTTCCATCTTTTTACTTTTAACCTGTCTATATCATTATATTTGAATTGAGTTTCCTGTAGACTGCATACAGTTGAGTCATGATTTTAAAATTCATTCTTCTGATTCATAACTTTTTCTTCAATTGATTTATTTAGACCATTCATTTTTGTAATTATTGATATATTAGTGTTTAAGTTTGCCATATTATTTTTTGTTTTTTATTTGTTCTCTCTGTATTTCATTCCTCTGCTTCCTTTTTTCCTGCCTTATTGTGGGGTTGCTTGAACATTTTTTAGAATGTCATTTTGATCTTCTATAATGTTTTTGAGTGTATTTTTTTTATAAACTTTTGTGTTTTATCTAGGTGTTTACACACACACACACACACACACACACACACATATATCATAATCTATCAAAGTCTACTGGTGTCAATATTTTATCAGCTCCATTAAGAATAGAAACCTTGTCTCCCTTCACATCTTTTTATTCTGCCCTGTTTATAATTATCTTAAGTGCTGGTATATTGTTTATATACATTTAAATTTACATCAGATAGAGTTAAAAGTTTTGCTGCCACCATCAAAAATAATTTATAAGCCTCAAGACGGGAAAGAAAATCGATCATATTTACCCCCTCTTTTACTTACTCTGTTCTCATTTCCTGATGTTCTTTTATCGCTTTATTTTTGCTTAGAGAATTTCCTTTCACCATTTCTTTAGGGTTGATCGCTAGGGACAAATTCTCTTTCTGTTCATTCATATTAGAATGTCTTTGGGCCGAGCCCGTGGTGCACTCGGGAGAGTGCAGCACTGGGAGCACAGCAGTGCTCCCACGGCAGGTTCGGATCCTATATAGGGATGAGCTGTTCGTGCACCGCGGTGCGGCCAGTCTCAAAAAGGACAAAAAAAAAAAAAAAAAGAGTGTCTTTTCTTCTTTCTTATCCTGAAGGAAATTTTTTGCTGGGTATAGAATTCTGTGTTGACAGTAATTTACTCAGCACTTGAAAAATGTTGTACTTCTTTCTGGACTCCATGGTTTTCAATGAAAAATAGCTGTCTTTTGAATTTTTTCCCTACAATTAGGTTATTATTTCTCTTTGATATTCAAGAATTTTTTCTTTGTCTTTAGTTTTTTTTTTTTTTTTTTGTCTTTTTTCCGTGTCCGGCAACGGATCGCAACCCTCAGTGTCGCCTCCGTACCGGACCGGGACCGGCAACGGGATCGCAACCCTCGGTGTTGCCCCCGCGCCTCGCTCAGCCAGNGCTTGAACATTTTTTAGAATGTCATTTTGATCTTCTATAATGTTTTTGAGTGTATTTTTTTAATAAACTTTTGTGTTTTATCTAGGTGTTTACACACACACACACACACACACACACATATATCATAATCTATCAAAGTCTACTGGTGTCG
>NW_007729203.1:24163-26611 GCF_000696425.1 Galeopterus variegatus
ATGGTTTTCAATGAAAAATAGCTGTCTTTTGAATTTTTTCCCTACAATTAGGTTATTATTTCTCTTTGATATTCAAGAATTTTTTCTTTGTCTTTAGTTTTTTTTTTTTTTTTTTTTCTTTTCCTGAAGGAAATTTTTTGCTGGGTATAGAATTCTGTGTTGACAGTAATTTACTCAGCACTTGAAAAATGTTGTACTTCTTTCTGGACTCCATGGTTTTCAATGAAAAATAGCTGTCTTTTGAATTTTTTCCCTACAATTAGGTTATTATTTCTCTTTGATATTCAAGAATTTTTTCTTTGTCTTTAGTTTTTTTTTTTTTTTTTTGTTTTTTTTCCGTGTCCGGCAACGGATCGCAACCCTCAGTGTCGCCTCCGTACCGGACCGGGACCGGCAACGGGATCGCAACCCTCGGTGCTGCGCCCGCCCCTCACTCAGCCAGTGAGCGGGAACCGGTCTGTATGTGGGATCCGAACCCTCAGTGGGAGCGCCGCCGTGCTTCCCAAGCGGCGCACTATCGCAGTGCGCCACCGGGCCGGCCCTGTCTTTAGTTTTAATATGTCTTTGTGTGGATTTCTTTGGGTTTATCTGGTTTGGAGTTCACTCGGCTTGAATCTGTGGGTTTATGGTATTTTTTTTCTTCCAAATTTTAGGTAGTTTTCAGAAACAATTTTCTTGAGTACTTTTTCAGCCCTGTCCTCTTTCTCTTTTCCTTCCAATACTCTGATGACACAAATATTCGATCTTTCCTTATAGTTTCACAGATCCCTGGCACTGTTCATTTTTGTTTTCAGTCTGTTGTTTATATGGGGTAATTTTTATTGTTCTGTCTTCAGATTCACTAATTCTTTGCTTTGTCCCCTCCATTCTGCTGTCGAATTCATCCACTGATGCTTTTTAAAACTTTTGATTAGTATACTTCCATTTGATACTTTGTATCTTCTCTGTGGAGCCTCTATTGCTTTACTGAGATTTTCTATTTTTCATTTGTTTCAAACATTTATAATTGCTTGCTAAAGCATTTTTCACAATGGCTGCTTTAAAATCTTTGTCAGATAATTCTAACAACTCTGTCGTCTTAGTTTTAATGTCTATCGATTGTGTTTTTTTTTTTTTTTTGTTTTAATTCAAGTTGATAGTTTCCTGGTTCTTGGCATGAAACCCTGGACATTCTGGGTTTCATGTTAGGAGATCTGGCTCTTATCCAAACCTTTTGTTTCACTTGGCTTCCCCCGACACCACTTTAGCACGGGAAGATTGGTCATCACCTTGTCAGTGACAGGTCAGTATACTAGTCCAGGTTTCCCACTTGCGCTGAGAGTGAAGAGGCTTCTTCACTGACATTGACACTTGAGGGAAGAGGCTTCTCATCACTCCAGGGTGAAGACTGGATTTCCAGCTTTCCCCTTGACCTCTGCTGGTAGCACCTTATCTGGGAGGTGGAGAAGAGCCTTGTAGCTGCTCTCCACTTGGCCTCCACTGACAGCGTTGGAAGCGCGGTGACCTTGTCATTGCTGGTGGTGGTGAAAGTCATTGCTCTCCGCTAGGTCTCTTCTGATACTACCTCATACAGTAGAGGGAAATCATCTTGTCACTGCCAGGGAAGTACACTAACACGACCTCATAAGGGAAGAATGGAATCACCTTGTTACTGCCAGGTTGAGGTGAAAATCTAGGTCACATGAAGTCTCCACTGACACTGTGGCAGCAAGTAGGTGTGTTACACATCAGTGAGAAGAATAATAAAGTTCTCTGCTATACTTCTCTCTGGGGAACGGAGACGCAAAAGGATTACTCAAAGCAGTATCAATGCATTGAGAAGCCCAGAGGGTCTGTATCCCACAGAAAATGGGAACAGCCCCCATTCAAAGTTAGCTTCTGTTTTTTGCTGTAAAGACAAGGAAGTTTCACAAGAAAATTCAGTTGATTAAATCATTACAAAGGACACAAGGACATGGTCAGTTTTACAAAAGTTATCTAAAATCTAGCTTAAGCAATGGAAACTGGTGACATCAGTAAAATTAACAATGTGACATTCCAAAGTACAATTAGTGAAAAGCTAAATTGGTCAGACTGGCTCATAATCTACAGTATAACCTCTCCTTAAGCAAAAGTTACATTCTTATGATAAAATCTAAGTACAATTATCTCTAAAGTTTCTCCCAACAGACAGCTTGCCTGTAGCAAATATAATTTTTTACATCTTATCCTTCAGCAATTCTTAAAATCTCTTAACGGTATCCCTATGACAACCATCTGTTAGCTCTAAAATCATTAAAGTATATAATCCCATGCCTAAGCAGTGATTAGAGTTGCTTAGATGGGCTATTGCCAAGCTACCTGAAGGCTTTTGCCCCCTGGCCAGAGACAGTTGCCTATCCATGCATTACCGAATTAAAAACCCTATTCTAAAAATCAAATGAGAATCAACATTATTTAATTAGAATT
>NW_007729203.1:26907-34257 GCF_000696425.1 Galeopterus variegatus
ATGGGCTTTTGCCCTCTATCTGTAGATTTAGTCTCTTATCCGAGGGCTTTTGCCTTATATGTATTTACCTAAAAGCCCTGTTCTAAAATCAAATGGGAATCAAGATTTCTAACCTGCCACAGTTCTCTACTCGGTCTTCTTTGACATCGCCCTTGTTGAGGGATGGGATGCCTTGCTCTGGCTTGGTGAAAATGGACGTTTAGACTCCCCACTTGGCTTTTGCTCTTGTGGATGGAGGTGGGGCCTCAGTTTTTTCTGTTGTGTTTGGTTAGTTTAAGGTGGCTATTTTCTGAAAGCTTTCTGCCTTGCTATGGTGTGCATTTCCAGAAAACCCAAGAAATCTGTCACTGTGTTGTTCCTCATGTCCTACGTTCCCTAGCTGGTCTGATTTCTTCTTTCTGTCTTTCAGCATCTTTTTATATTTGTTTTATATATAATGTTCTAGGGTTTTGGTGGTATTTAGTAAGAGAAACAAAAACAATGATGTCTAGTCCATCTTCCTGGAAATAGAATTTCCATAAATAATGTTTTAATATTTGTGTTTTTTTTTCCGTAAGCAGAGTTTAAACAGTTGTTCACTGATATTTATATATTTAAATGATTTCAGTGCTTACTATTAGTTCTTCTATCCTAGATATCCCATTCTTTATTTCTTTTTGTTTCTTTCAACAAGTAGTATTTGCATTTTTCCACTAAGGTTCATGGGTGTACTATTCCTTGGGTTTATGCATATTGCAAATGAATAATTCCTTTATGGTTGAAGTGCAATTTTGCTCATTGTACAGTCCTTGAATGACATATTGTTTCCCTTAGAACTCTGTAGGCTTGCTTTCTTCATAAATGTTCCTCTGGAATAGTTTGAAATAAACTTGATTTTCTTTGTTCTATCTAACTTGTGTTTCTTCCTGAGTGCTATTAGCATTTTTCTAAAAATTTTTTTCAACATCATCATGATAAGTCTTTGGGTTGATCATTTTATATCAATTTTTGTTTTTTAGGACATGATAAGCTATTTCAACTTAAAGTTCCAAGTCTTTTTAAAATTTAGGTAAGTTTTTCGTATTATATTTTTAAATATTTATATCTTCCATCACATTTTTTCTTTCTCATTTTCTCCAGGAATACTGATTATGTATATGTTTGATCTCCTTAGGGTGACATTCCATATCTATCTTATTCTTTTTAATCACTTATTTCATTATTGTTTACTTGTAGACTTTATGTAATATTTTTCAAGCCTATCTTTTATGACCTGACTGTATTTTTCCAATATTTATTATTTCTAATGTAATTTTCATATTTTGAATTATTTAAGTCATACTTTTAATTTTCTAACTTTTGTCTAATCTTCTCTTTTCTCACTAAATCTCTTGTTTAACTTCTATTTATAATCAATGATGTTGACTTGTTTCAATTATAGGAAATTTGTCCATATTCTGCTGTTTCCTGTGTTTTGTTTTGGGGTGGATACTTTTTATGTGTATTTTTCTTAGTTCTTTCAAATTATTGAATTAAAGAAGGCTTTTATTTTCTTTCTGAATAATTCTATGGGAAAGGGCCTAAATATTAACATATTAGAATGAGATTTGTAGTTGTGAATACCTTCTCACATGTCTGACCCAGAAGTTCAGTGAGGCTCACAGTGAAGCATGAAGCCACAGGCTCTGCATTGTGGTCTGGGGAGCACAGCTTTTTTCTCTGTACTCCCTACTTTACTTCTAGCAATCCCTACAGATGTCTGATATTTGATGGTAAACTAGAAACATCAGAATATAATATTTATCTATAATCCCTATTCAAAACTTGAAACATTCTATAAAAATTGAGAAATTCAGTTGAATATTTAAGTGTTTCAGGATATCACAGAATTTAGAAACATGAAGACAGAGATTTAGGTACCTGATAAAATAGTTTTTATCTGGATGTTGTATCAACCAGAGTGTGTGTTTCAATCTTCTATTATTTTTCCTGAGAATTTATTAAAACTACATTCTTCATGTTAAAACAAAAAGTCGATGTCCTTAAATGTTGGCACTTTTATTAGTATTTTTTTTTTGGTATCATTGAAGAAAATGTTTTTACAGAAATTATTATAAAACTTAAAGAAGTATATCTTATTCAGTTTTAAACAGTTATGCCTCAGCTTATAAATTTTTTAGGGAGGGGTTGTTTTCTCTGCGAGAATGTGCTTGTCATTCCTCAGAGCTGGGACAGGCAGTTCCAACAACAGATTTGTTCAGCTACTAGTTGTTTGAAGCACAACATCAAGAAATATGTCAACGAGCTGTAATACTGCAGTGAAAACCACTGAGTTTTCTGTCCACTTTGTTTTCCTTGAGTATTGCCCACACTTTTCACAGGTGTAGGCTCTAGGCAGCCATGTTTCATCTATCTTTAGTTTGTTTATCAAGAGTGAAAACCTGATCAAACCTGAGCCTATCAAAGATCCATTCTCAGGATTCTGCAAGCAATTGAATACAGAAGATGCCAAAGCTCAGGAGCAGTGATGCAGCTACAAAGCAGATCTATGGAGAGACCAGAGATGAAAGGTGGAGAGAAAATATTCCCTAGATTCTTCAAGTGTTCTTGGTTCTTTTCTCTTCCTGAAGCCCAGGTACAGTCTGGACAGGCTACTTAAGAGTCCAGTATTTCCTTATAATATATGATTGCCTTATAATAAATGCACCCATACTTTTTTCTACTTGTCTTCTTTCTCCCCCTCCACTTTCTCCTCCTCCTTTAAACCAGCAACAGTTGGTTCTGTTGTTTTCAACCTAAATCTTAAATAGTATAATGTCCACACGCTTTGAGGATTCCTTTTTGTCTTTTTTCGTGTCCAGCAACGGACCGCAACCCTCAGTGTCGTGCCCATACTGGACGGGGACCGGCAACGGGATCGCAACCCTCGGCACTGCGCCCGCCCCTCGCTCAGCCAGTGAGCGGGAACCGGTCTGTATATGGGATCCGAACCCTCGGTGGGAGCGCTGCTGCGCTCCTAAGCGGCGCACTGTAGCAGTGCGCCACCGGGCCGGCCCAACCATAGATGTTTTAAATTCATGAAAATATGCTTAGTTTATATTTTCTCTTTCCAATTTTAACTAACTTTGCTTTGTGTTCTTGAGATCAAATTGTTTTGATAGAAACAGACTGACACAGAAAATTCATACACGTTGGTTCCCTGGGAAACCAGGCCAAAGATAGTTTTCTTTGTACATCTTAGTTTCCTTTAATGAGGGCCAGTGTGACAATGTGAATGTCATAATGTAACCCATATAAATCCCAAGAAATCATTATCTTATGAAACTTTAAATGCGCTTTTGCAGCTTAGAAAGTACTTTAGCTATTTGCTTGAATTTAGTGATTTCTGAGGTATTTTGTGGGTGTGGATGCGTGTGCCTGCGTTTGTCTACGTGTGTATGATTTTTCACTTATTGGATTAAAAAGATTATGTATAAAGAATGAGATACAGGCTTTGAGTAACTACCAGTGATAAAAAAAGTTTTCTAAGATAAAAACACTCAAGGTTTTCTATTTAAAATAAACTTTAATAAAAAGTGCTTTAAAAAGACAAGTTAATTGTTTCTATAGTGCTTGCAATCTCCATCTCCATGCTTATTATTCTCAGTATTCACACTTGCTGTAGTATTCAATTCCTTTCTTTGCAAGCCTTTTGCCGCATGCATTTATTTTATTTAATCACTTTTTCTCAAAGATAAATTGACAAGCACTGTTGGGTTATTGAACATTTGTTCATTATTCACTAAGGAAAGTTTTGGAAGCCAAGTTACCAAATGTAACACATAATAAGTTGCACATAAACTTTGGAGGTTGCATTGTATTAGCTATGTTATGAATCTCATTTTAATATATCTTTTTATGAATTGTCTTACTTTAAGAGGACATATATTTGCAAAGTGTGTGTCAGCCACAGATACTGTTGAGGGTTCTGTATGTGTAGTCAGTGGGAAGAGGGGATTTGGTACTCAGGGATGCTTCTTTTAGGATCTTGGCTATTCTGTAAACAAACTTAAATCACAGATATAAAGCATGTTTGTGTTTAGAAAAGCAGCATTCTCTTTCAATATAAGAAGCATTATGGGTAGTCTAATTCATATTATAATCACCTACCTACATTGCAAACAATTTTCAGCATAGTAATGGTAGCACTTATGCCAGGCTAGAACTGGACCCTGAGCAAATTGGCATTATCTGTTTAACTGCTTATTGATCATATTGATTTCATTTTTTCACCAGAGCTGTTAATTTTCACTGCCTTGAGTTGGATTAAAGTGCCATAGAAAAGCAGATTGGGCAAGCCAAATAATGTTCAGCTGTGGGAAAGTAAGAACGAAGTATAAATTGTTCCTTGGTCACTCTGGCCGTGTGCCATAATGTTGAGAAATTTTGGCAAAATTCTAATGCTACTGGAAGAAGATGGAAAAGACTAATGGATGGCATAATATATTAGAGGTGAGGAGTTCTGGTATCTCAAGACAACGACAGCTACCTAGGTCCTTGTTTCCCAAATTTTTCTTCAAAAATAATAGAGAACAAGAAGGGGAAGATAAAATGACAAACAAACCAATCCATACCTTCAGCATAACTTAAATACAGAGAATGCTTGAACTTCAGTAAAGAATGTAAGTAAAAAAAGAAAAAATTACCAAATCTCAGTGAATAATCTTACTCACTTACCCCACCCCTTCCTCTCCCTAAGACTTTGTGGCAAACCAAGTCAGATGCAGAAAAACTGCAAGGGAGAGAAAGAATCAAATGATAGGTATAAAGTTGGTCTAAAAACCATTGTCAGAAAGATTCAGTTCAATCTAAGTCTGAGAATACTAAAAAAGTGTCCTGATATATCAGAACATAAACCATAGCGAAAAGACTTCAAATGAATGCCGTGTTTCAAATCTATAGCTTCTGAGGTAGAAAAAAGGCAAAAATAGAAGAAAATATATGTATATATTTTGTTAATTGGGTGCCAAATGATAAAATAAAAAGAGGGGAAATCTTTAGGATTCTATAATACAAGAAGACCAAAAAAAAAAATCATAAGACATACAACCCCATCTCCCACCATCAAAGCAAACAAAAATCAGCTAAAATATTTGCAGTTTTTCTATAATGATGGAAGAGGGTGCCACAAAACTAGGCAATTTGGAAAACACCCCATTGCCACAAAAAAGAAGAAAAAAATAAAATAATCGATACATGAGATTTAATGCAACATAGGAAAATCCCCTTCCTCATACCACAACCACAAACCAAAGAAAATTGCAAGAAAACACAATGAATGAAACTGGCATATTCCAAATAAGCATTTGGGGGTATAAAAACTACCTTGAATCATAAATTAAAATCTAAGCATAGAAAGAGATGAAATAAAAAATAAAGAAATAAGAAATTGATTGAACTTAAGAAAGCACAGGAAGAAACTGGCAAAATTATCTCAAGAATGAATTATAACATACCAAGTTCCCAAGGGAGAATATAATCAAATACAAATAAAATCAAGGGCATGGAAAAAAACATAAAAATAACTGAGAAATGAATATGAGATAAGAAAAATGTAATAAGGGTCAGAGAAAAAGTAGAGTAAATGGAAGACAGCGTTCTAAGAAGGAAAAGGATCCTTTCTCTGAAAGGGAAAAACAATGGAAAAGAACTAATATTTAAAACCATAACGCTGGCAAACTTTTTACTACTACTACTAGTCCTAGAAGGACTGGAAGCCGACTCCCGAGCCAGAGTGGGGAGAGGGCCGAGGGCCTCAACTACGACCCCCTGCCCCCTATATCTGCATCCAGCCCAGCAATAACCACTGAGACACTAGACACGCCAGAAGCACCCAAGGCTCCTGAGTGTCTCCCCTACTGTTTCCCCTCCCCCACAACTGCTCCACAACAACATCTTAGAATGTAAAATAATAATAATAATAATAATAAATCAATAAATTTTAAAAAGTAATATTCAAACTCCAAAATTGAGAGACATTCTATAAAATAACAGTACTCTTCAAATGTCAAGGTCACGTAAGACAAAGAAAGACTGAGGAACTGTCCTATATTGGTACTTAGTGAGACATGGCAACCTGCTGTGTTGTGGGATTCTGGATTAGACTGAGAACCAGCTCAATGGCATGTGTGGGACAATTGATAACATCTTAATAAAATCTTTAGGTTTGTTGGTTATATTGTTTTGATGTTAATGTTAGGGGAAGCTGGGTGATGGGTATACTGGAACTCCGAAGCATTTGTATAACTAAAATTATTTCAAAATAGAAAATGTTCTAAATAAAATATTTGAGATGCCCCAAAGAATTTATGAAACTATTCCTTTTTAGGGGGGGCAGTTTTGTAAGTTAATGCTCCTTACCTCATCTAACCAGAGAGAACACCATGACTAGACTGAGGGTCACAGTTGTCTCTCTCAACCCATGTTTAATTAATTCTTCTTCATATTACTAGAAGGGACTCTTTTTATTCTCAGTTTCCTAAGGATAAGAAACAACTAGTTGAGGAGATCTGAAATAACATTATGAAATGAATGAAATGAAATGAATAATTGTGCCCCTCTCTTCCATGTCAAAAATAGAGGCAACGTATCAGACTGGAGAATTCATTTATGGAAAAGATATTTAAATGCCATCCTTAAGTTATGTATAAGGCGATAGCTTCCCATGCCCATGAGGCTTTCTATAGAATGACAAAGACCCTCACCCAGCTACTCACTGGTTAGGAGGTGGGCATTTTTTCTATTTGGACCAAGGAGTCTTCGAGGTCTTTTGAAAAAAAAAAAAGCCCCTAAAGACCCCACAGGCGAAATCACTGTGAGTTTAGGAAGAATGAATAACCCAAGGACTAGTGGTAGGACTTGTTTTGCACAGTGATGGGTAAGACGAGAGGTCCTTCCAGATCCAACCTGTTTTTGGTAAAAAGTGCTTAAATATGAGATGATGAACTAAAAGAGCTACCACCTTAGAGAACTGAATGTGACATTAGCAGTGTAGGGGAGAAAAAAATAGTGTATTCGTCTGTTTCTGTTGTTTATAACAAAATACATGGAACTGGGTACTTTGTAAGAAAACAAAATTTATTGCTTAGTTTCTGAGGCTGGGAAGTCCAAAGTTCATCTGGTGGTGGCAACAGTGACCCAGGGGTCTCACATTGCAAGATGGTGGAAGCAGAGTGAGCAGAGAGAAAGACAGACTCTCCTCTCCTTTTAAAGCCCTCAGAACCATGCTCCTCAAGCCCACATCATTTTCAATCCGTTCACTGTCACAGGGGCCTACAATCTAATCACCTCTTCAATTACCTTTCAATTCACCTTTCAATTACCATAATAGGA
>NW_007729203.1:34310-38433 GCF_000696425.1 Galeopterus variegatus
ATATGAGATGATGAACTAAAAGAGCTACCACCTTAGAGAACTGAATGTGACATTAGCAGTGTAGGGGAGAAAAAAATAGTGTATTCGTCTGTTTCTGTTGTTTATAACAAAATACATGGAACTGGGTACTTTGTAAGAAAACAACATTTATTGCTTAGTTTCTGAGGCTGGGAAGTCCAAAGTTCATCTGGTGGTGGCAACAGTGACCCAGGGGTCTCACATTGCAAGATGGTGGAAGCAGAGAGAGCAGAGAGAAAGACAGACTCTCCTCTCCTTTTAAAGCCCTCAGAACCACGCTCCTCAAGCCCACATCATTTTCAATCCGTTCACTGTCACAGGGTCCTACAATCTAATCACCTCTTCAATTACCTTTCAATTCACCTTTCAATTACCATAATAGGATTTCCCACCCTCCTTACAGTCACAGTGGAGGCTAAGTTTCTAATACATAAAACTTGGGGGACACAATTCAAGCTTCAGTGAGTTTGGCGGGGACATAATTCAATCCTCTGCAAGTAGTATCTGTTCAGGCATCCCAGGATCTCATCTACGGGCTCCAGAGTAAGCACGGTGTCTTGCTCCACATCAGGTGCCAGAAACCGTAGAGGAGAAAAAGTGATTTCATTTCCTTTACTGACCACAAGGCTCATGACTGAGACCCTTATAACAACAGAAACATTAATAAGCAAAAAGAGTAGACATCTATTTAATATAAATTTTATGTGATATGGGAGCCTTCAGAAATAAAGACCTAAATAAATGGAGATATCTGCATATTTTTATGAAGAGTATGATTGGAGGACAAAAAGGTATGATGTAACCATAGTAAACTGGGGGAGAGCACTTAGCAAGACCTATTTGTTCCGATTTGTGTGTGTGTGTGCCCCTGTGTGTGTTCCCTCTGGATATAGGGCAGGATACCTGTCACTTGAGAGTCTTCAGGGGAGAAGGGAAGGGAAGGAGTGACCTTCCTTGGTGCCATGTTTCGGGGTAGCACATCCTGAACCCTAACACCAGAAATTTAATCTGCAAAGACATCACATTAGCANATATGAGATGATGAACTAAAAGAGCTACCACCTTAGAGAACTGAATGTGACATTAGCAGTGCAGGGGAGAAAAAAATAGTGTATTAGTCTGTTTCTGTTGTTTATAACAAAATACATGGAACTGGGTACTTTGTAAGAAAACAAAATTTATTGCTTAGTTTCTGAGGCTGGGAAGTCCAAAGTTCATCTGGTGGTGGCAACAGTGACCCAGGGGTCTCACATTGCAAGATGGTGGAAGCAGAGTGAGCAGAGAGAAAGACAGACTCTCCTCTCCTTTTAAAGCCCTCAGAACCATGCTCCTCAAGCCCACATCATTTTCAATCCGTTCACTGTCACAGGGGCCTACAATCTAATCACCTCTTCAATTACCTTTCAATTCACCTTTCAATTACCATAATAGGATTTCCCACCCTCCTTACAGTCACAGTGGAGGCTAAGTTTCTAATACATAAAACTTGGGGGACACAATTCAAGCTTCAGTGAGTTTGGCGGGGACATAATTCAATCCTCTACAAGTAGTATCTGTTCAGGCATCCCAGGATCTCATCTACGGGCTCCAGAGTAAGCAGGGTGTCTTGCTCCACATCAGGTGCCAGAAACCGTAGAGGAGAAAAAGTGATTTCTTTTCCTTTACTGATCACAAGGCTCATGACTGAGACCCTTATAACCACAGAAACATTAATAAGCAAAAAGAGTACACATCTATTTAATATAAATTTTATGTGATATGGGAGCCTTCAGAAATAAAGACCTAAATAAATGGAGATATCTGCATATTTTTATGAAGAGTATGATTGGAGGACAAAAAGGTATGATGTAACCATAAAGGTATGATGTAACAATAGTAAACTGGGGGACAGCACATAGCAAGACCTATTTGTTCCGATTTGTGTGTGTGTGTGCCCCTGTGTGTGTTCCCTTTGGATATAGGGCAGGATACCTGTCACTTGAGAGTCTTCAGGGGAGAAGGGAAGGGAAGGGAAGGAGTGACCTTCCTTGGTGCCATGTTTTGGGGTAGCACATCCTGAACCCTAACACCAGAAATTTAATCTGCAAAGACATCACATTAGCAGTGGGCATGTAGCTCTCAGAATGTGTAGACCTAATTTTCAGTAGTCAGATGTGTTATCAATCACTCCCTACAGTTTTAGGGGACTTTCCAATTTGTACACTGGACCAACCCCTTTTTATCTGAGTTAGCTCCTTAGATTCTTAGATAATTTAGATGAAGACATCTCAAAAAGGAAATACTGTTATCTCTACAAATATTGATAGATTTGTATTTGAGCAACTAACTGGAAAAATAAGAATTATGTCTGTATTTTCAGACTCAGATCCTGAAGCAAGTCACAGCAGAGCCACACAGGTTGAATTGCGCACTGCATCTAGTGGTAAGTGCAGTCCTTTATTCTCTGGCTGATGTGCTCAAAGGTTGCTAGCCAACATCTCTAGACTAGTTCCAGTCCTGAAACTTGTTTTTTCCTGTCCTGAGTTTTTGGGCCTATGTGTATCTTTGTGATGCTGGTCCATAAGGGATGTGATTGTTTCCTAAAATCAGTGAAGAAATCAGGAATAAACGTTCTTTAAAGAATTCTTCAGAGTTTAGTCTATCTGGCTAAACTGGGTTTAAGTAATGGAATTCTAAGATTGTTAATGTGTCTCTTTCTAAATACTCCCTGCATGTTCATGCAATGTCAGAATAATGGTGGTAAAATCATATCCATATGATATGATGTTCTTTACCCCAGGAGCTTTCTGAAAGAGTGAGAAGGTGCTCTGTGAGTGAATAGTTTCCAAATGTTGCCTGGAGCCCTCTTACTCAGTGTATGATAAAAAGAGCACAGTATTCAAAGGCAGAACTGAATTTAAATCTCGTCTTTACTATTTAGTAGCTGTGTGACTTTGGGAAACTTAATTAGCCTATCTGATCTGTAAAATAAGAATAATTATGTGTCTCTCATAGGATTAGTGTGAACATTAATTAGTGGAATGTGTATGTGGTAGGCAAAATAATTACTCTCCCCAAATGGGAATGTCCTCATCCCTATGAATATGTTAGGTTATGTAGCAATAGAGAATTAAAGTTGCAGATGGAATTAATATTGTTAATCAGCTGACCTTAAAATAGAGAGATTATCCTGGAGTATCTGGGTGGGCCCACCGTAATCGCCAGGGTTCTTACATGCGGAGGAAACAGGCAGCTTGAGAAAGACTTGATAGGTCACTGCTGCTTTTGAAAGTGGAAGCAACCAAGGGATGTGGGCAGCCTCTACAACCGAGCAAAGGCAAGGAAACAGATTTTTCCATTGAGTCGCCAGAAGAAATGCAGGTCTACTGATATTTCAATTTTAGCTTGGTGAGACCCATCTTGGATTTCCGACCTCCAGAACTGTCAGATAATAAATTTGTGGTGTTTAAGCCACCAAGTTTGTGGTCATTTATTACAGCAGTAATAGGAAATTAATATGATGTACAAAGAGCCTAGTACAGTGCTTGGTAAATAGGTGAAACACAATATATTTTATTTCCATTTCAAACCTCCTTCCCTTCCTCTTTAAACTTTTTGGTGATCTATGTTATCCTTCAGAAAATACCTTTCTTGCAATATCTGCCCTAGGATACAGCTTAGCTTGGTCACCTGAGTTGGTAGATACATAAACTCAGCATCATTCTGACCAGGGTACCACTAATATTATCTGTAAAGAGCAAGACAATATATTTTTGACTTTGTGGTTCATATGATCTTTGTCTGAATTACTCAACTCTGCAGGTACAGCCAGATAGTATCCATAAGCAATATGTAAACAAGTGAGTGTGCCTCTGTGCCAATCAAACTTTATTTACACAAGCAGTCAGTGGGCCAGATTGAATCTGTGGTCTGTCATTTGCTTACTCATACTTTATACTGTTTCTCTTACTTCACCTCTACACAAGATAATTCCTTGAAGGTTGAGGTAAGGAGCTGAAGTGAATCAAATTCTCCCATCTCCATTAAATCATTCAAAAGACTGTTTGTTCGTCATCTGTGAGTAGGAAACCATAATAAGATCAATGATTATAATAGCAATAGTCAT